>NW_010362888.1:56776-146047 GCF_000414095.1 Morus notabilis
TATATATATATATATATATATAATCAGTCCCTACTCCATTATTTTGTACGTGTCGTCCTAGTCAACCTATGACCTATCACTGTTGTAACAAATTATACCTCTCAATGATTCTTCGCCAACTATCCTATTATTCATCTTTTCAGTCGTATGATAAATACCGCGTATGTAGTCTCCCATCCGATTACCGAATTGGAGTCACCACGTACACATGCACATGCAATTACTCAAAACAAAAAAACAAAAAACAAAACTCTGAGAGTTGAACTTTTAATAGAGTTAACTTCAAAGACTAGATGCTATTTTGACTTCAAAAGTTGAAAGATTAAAACAAGAATTTTTTTTATATAAAAATGCTTATACTATCATTCCGTCAAAAAATGAAAAAAAAAATACTTATACAATCATACTGCACACAAATATAGCATTTAGCCAATAATAAATAAATACATACACGCATAAAAATAAAAATCTGATAGTAAGTGGACTCATCTCTTTTGTGAATCTCAAAATTGCGGGATTTTTGTGAATCTCAAAATTGCGGGATTTTTGTGAATCTCAAAATTGCGGGACTTATTATAATTTGGTATGCGGTGCCGGAGAATGGTGATGCCTCTAGCATTGCCACTTTATACATCCATTACGATACAAAATTTCCTATATTACATTTAGCTCTTATTTATGTTTCAATTATTTTGCAGCTACTAAGATTTTTTTTTTTTTTTTTGAAAATTATGACTTAGAGTTAAAATAATTATATATATTTCTGAAGCAGTAAAAATAATTCCATATGTTAAACTGAAAATAATTATATATGCACTAGGACACAGTATTTAACTAATAGATTATTGTAAAATCATATTAAACTCAAAAAAAAAAAAAATATAATAAGAGTTCAGTGAAATTTAGGTTGCGTTTGGTACGAGAGTTTTAGAATCGGAATCATAATTTTAGTTTAAACTTTTAGTTGTTTGTAAAAAGTAAAAATAGTTCTTAAAAATTAGTGTTTAATTTGGATAGTTCTGATTTAAGATTTAAAATTTTGATGTGATGTTTTAAATCAAAACTGCTAAAAAAAACCGCATTCCTCTTGATTTTGAATAATTCACACCACTAATTTTAATTTCAATTCTATAACTATGATTTAAACTCTAAATTTAAATCATAAATCATAATTTTAATTTTAAAATTAAAATTATTCTAATTTAAATGGTCATACTAAACGTAAATCTAATAAAAATACAAGGTTAAAAATTATGTCCTGCCATTCTCTATCTAAAAATTTTCTTTTTAATTTCTTTTCTTTTTCTTTTTAATTAACTACTAATGATTGTTGAGTGCTGGCTGTGAAGAACCTGTCAGAGAAGACGCTCTTTTTTTTTTGTTGTTGATAATTTGTCTGAGAAGACGTTGTTTGGTACAAAGGAAAAGGCAACTGAAAAGGTTGGTGAAAGTAGACACAGAAGAAAGGAACAAAAGAACACGTCAAATCAAATTCTTTTCTCCTTTAATTTTTTTTAAACCCTCTCTGTTTGTGAATAAAGGCTGGAAAATGGGAAAGAAAAGGAAAAAAAAAAACATAGAGGGTCCGGCAATATGTGAGGTTGTTGTCTTTGTAAGATTGATTTTATCTCCCCATCGCTTTCTACCTTTTCATACTGAAAGTGAGATGGCCTGTGAAAATCAACGGCTCGGACAACCGAGTCATTGACTCAGTTTTCCGTGTAACTCGTCCTGGCTCGATATTCTTTGGTGCCCAGCCAATTGTTGGAAAAAAAAAAAGTTTGGCCTTTTGTTGTCCACTGACAGTCAAAGCTAGTATAAAAGTTTTAGTGGACGTTTTTTTTTTTATATTCATTTTTTATTTTAAATTATGATTTATAATATTTTATAGTATTTTTTTTTATAAAAAATATACGTAAAATGAGAATAATTCTGAATACATAAACTAAACGTCCTCTTAGGTCTCGTTCGTTTCACTGATTCGAGTTTAGAATTCGAGTTGAGATGTGATTGTATGTGAGAGCTTTTTACTGTAGCAAAAAAGTTAGATGTTATAATTTATGAGAGCTTTTTACTGTAGTAAAACTCGAATTCTAAACTCGAATCAGCGAAATGAACGAGACCTTAGTGATTTTTGTTTCGTTGCTTAAAACTTTTGTTATAATATATTTTTTTATAAAAATTTAAATTTTTTGGTTTGAACCTATACATTAAATAACACCTAATTTTTCGTATTTTTTTCATTCTATGTTTTCTGCTGCTAGCTAGTTAACTTAAACATAATAGTAATTAGGAATCAAACACTTTCTTCAAAGTGTCAAAGCTTCGTTAAAAAGCCACTTTTTTCTTCTTAAGGGAACTTCTAACTTTTCTAAATTCTACTTCCTAACCATTTAGGGCAGCATTTTATGTTTGATTGGAAAGGATTTGGAGTAACATAATTAAATTACACGCATTATTGGAACTTTTTTTTTTTTTTTTTAATGACAGGATTGATTGTTATTTGCTTTGGCATGCAGAAGAAGCAACTGACGTGGCACGAATCTACAAGACAGAGATGTGATCGAGCAACTCCCCCCAACACAACTACTATACTCAGTTCAGTTGAGCTAAAGCTTATCTAATTCTTAAAAAATGAAAAAATAAAATAAATAAAAAAACTACCTCGGAAGCTAAGTTCAACTGAGCCATGACAACTCGTTTGAGTCAACTCTCCCTATCTTTTTTTTTTCTTTAAAAAAAAAAAAATATATATATATATATATATACACACATATATATTTCACAAGTCATATATTGTATTATTATTAACCATGCGAAAACGAAATTAGAAAAAGGAAAAGAAAAGAGCAAATTACACGTAAGCGTACAGTAACGCTGACTGTCACTTTTGGCGCACTCAAAGTGAGTGGACACAGCATCTCTCTCTAAAAAGAAAAAGCACGATGATCACACATTGATACTCAACAGCTCATGACCCAAGAGTCAAGAGTGCCCAAAACTCGGGCAAAGAAGAAAAAGATCTTTCTTTAAAGGGTAACTGACGTTTTAACTTTTTTTAATAGGTGACATTTTAGGCGCGTTTTGCACTCATTTTAAAATAATTTTATTTTTTATATAAAAATAAAAATAAAAATATTTTTAATTTTAGATAAAAAATTATTTTTAAAAATATGTTTGATAATTTTATTAAGATATTATTTTTAGTATAAAAAATTAAAGATGAGAAAATAAAAACACTCATTTTATACTAAATTAAAAAATTATTTTCATTTTTTATTTTTATTTTTATTATGTCAAACACCGTTTTAAAAACCTTTTTATTTTTTTCTTAAAAAACGTGAAAAATAAAAACAGAATCAATTCTAAACACGACATTTGATTTTTTTTAATTTTAACAAAAATGTCCTTAAACTCGATAAATATTGACAATTAAGTCTTTTTTATCTACTTTTATTAAATTTTTGACAGAACCCGTGCACAACATGTGCTCTAATTTAGATGGGTATTGGTAAAATAATTTTTAATTTATAGTTTAATTGAAAGAAAATTCTGCAGGTCTAAGAAACTTAAAGAAACCCAGAATTAAAAAGTTAAATACTCATCTCAAAACGTTCATTAACATATATTAATAGAAAAAAATTGATCTTTGTCGGCGATGACTAGCTAAGCAGAGGCGAATGTATCTGATCGGAGAAAGACATCGACATGTGAGGACGGGGCGGGGGCGATAACGGTGCTGCGAGCGAGGAGGGCTCCGGGGAAGAGGATGGCGTTGGAGGTGAGGACGTTGGGCAATGGTGGCACTATGCGAGCGTGGGTGTGGGCAGTTGGCGATCGTGAGTCTGGGAAAGGTGACAACGGCGGGGGAACAAAAATTGATCTTTGCTGGCGATGAATAGCTAAGCTGAGGAGAAAGAGAGGGGCGGAGGCGATCCTGGGTTTGGGCAATAAGAATAGATTTATTAATGGGTTTCTTCATTGAGATTCGTGCTTTGTTGCTTTGATCAACAAGAAAGCAAGCTATAGCCTTGTTCATTTCGTCAATTTGAGTATAAAATTTGAGTTTTGTTATAGAAAAAAACTTTAAAAAATAATCACATTTAATTTTTTTATTACAATAAAAAGTTCTCACATAAAGTCACATCTCAACTCAAATTAAAAATTCGAATCAATAAACTAAACGGCCAATGAGTTCATTATTTAAATAATCAGAATTACAAATTTTCAACTCTAAAAAGCTTGATAAAAAAGTGTATCAAAATGAGCTTTGAAGCTTTTCTCTACTTTAGGGAAGAAAATTTTTCTATTTTTGGTGAAAAAAAGGTAATTTTTCAACTTGTTCAAAAGAAAGAGCTTTGATGCATTTTCTTGAAGATTTTTTATGTGGGTATGTTTAGATTTATTCTCAATATTCTGGGTAGTGTGAGATCATGGGTCTAGACATTCCATTCCCATGTTGATTCCTTCCAACCAAACGCCACCTGAGATTTTTTTTTTTTTTGGTGAGGTTAGAGGGTATTTTTATCTTTTCATGGGAAAAGGGACATGTGATAGTCACATGCAAGATTATGTTATAAATTAACGAAAAATAGACGGAAAGGGCTTAGTCAACATATGTAGAGTTTAAAGACATTTTCACCAAAATTAAAAAAAGAAGGATCAAATTGTCATCTGTTAAAAATGTTAAGGACTAATGGTGTCAATTACATTTTTTTTTTAAATTTAAGTCTCATTCAATTCGCGTATTTAAATTTTCAATTTGAATTGAAATGTAATTTTATATAAAATTTTTTACTATAACAGAAAAAATTAAAATACAACTTCTTATACAAATTTTTAATTATAATAAAATTAAAATTAAAAACTTAAATTGATTAAATAAAGGACGCCTTAACCTTATCCTTATTAGTTTAATCTAATATAATATAATAATAAAAATAGAATCTATGCTCACTAGTCACCACCTGTTGTTTCCTTTCCAAATGCACTTCTCTCCTGTGGGCCCCCGCCACCACCTTCACGGTGGACCCCACGCTCATATCACCATCACCCAAGAAGCAACCGCAACATTCTATACTCTCTCTCTCAGAAGACACTCTCATTAGTCATTCCCCTCTTCACCCAATAAATAATTTAAACCCCTCAAGCTCTACAAAATCTTTATATAATATTATTACAACGGAACAAACCCCTTTAATTTTAATCTTTTCTTCCTTTTTATTTTTCAGTTAGTAATCTGTCAAATAAAAAATCGTGTTTTTAAATTTTTTTTTTCCTTTGAGTTCAGTTTTGTGTGGGGGTGTACCGTGTATGTTCGCCGGCGATGCCTACGCCGGTAAGCGTGGCGAGGCAATGTTTGACGCCGGAGGCGGGCCACGCGCTGGACGAGGCGGTGGCAGTGGCGCGCCGCCGCGGCCACGCCCAGACGACGTCGCTCCACGCGGTGTCGGCGCTCCTTTCCCTCCCGTCGTCGCCTCTACGCGACGCGTGCGCGCGTGCGAGGAACTCTGCCTACTCGCCCCGCCTCCAGTTCAAGGCCCTCGAGCTCTGCCTCGGCGTGTCTCTGGATCGGGTCTCCTCGACCCAACTCGCCGACGACCCGCCCGTTTCGAACTCGCTCATGGCAGCCATTAAGCGCTCCCAGGCTAACCAGAGAAGACAGCCCGAGAACTACCATCTCTACCACCAGATTCCCCAGCAATCCTCCATTGCTTGCGTCAAAGTCGAGCTCCAGCACCTGACGCTATCAATCCTCGATGACCCGGTCGTGAGCCGGGTTTTCGGCGAAGCGGGTTTCCGGAGCTCCGAAATCAAGCTCGCTATTCTACGCCCCTTCTCTCAGCTCCTCCGTTACTCTCGCTACAGAGGCCCGCCGGTTTTCCTCTGCAACCTAACTGAATACCCTAACCGGAGCTCCGGATTCGCCTTTCCCGGATTCTTCTCTGACGGCGATGGGAACTGCCGCCGAATAGGGGAAATCCTCGGGAGGAGCAAGGGGAGAAATCCCCTGCTCGTCGGAGTATGCGCGTACGATGCGCTCCACAGCTTCGCGGAGGCGATTCAGAAGCGAAACGACGGCGTTTTGCCCGTCGGATTGTCCGGCATAAACTTAATATCAATCGAGAAAGATGTTTCGAAGATTCTGGCCGAAGATTGCGACGATAATGGCTTTGGAGAGGTTAATCAGGTATTGGACCGAGCTGTTTCGGGACCTGGCTGGGTCGTGAACTTCGGAGACTTGAAGAGCTTCGTCGACGACGATTCCAGAGACGACAGAGTGATGAATGCCGTCGGAAAAATCACGAAACTGTTGGGGATTCACGTCGGAAAAGTGTGGTTGATCGGCGCGACGGCGAGCTACGAGAGTTACTTGAAGTTCGTGAGCAGATTTCCGTCGATTGAGAAGGACTGGGACTTGCAGCTTCTTCCAATCACTTCTCTCAGATCATCTTCTTCCATCGCCGAACCGTATCCCAGGTCTAGGTAAGTTCTATTCTGCGATATAAATTTTTCTTTTAATTTTTACGTATAATTTTCTGTCTTCTCCGATTTGCACGAAAGGTTTGTTGATGGACCTCTCAATTAATTGTATTAAAATAACATCTTTACATTGATTGAGTGCAGAAACAAAAAGGTATTTTGTTTGCTTCTGAATTGTTATATATAAAAGTATTTAATTATTGTCTTGTTCTTGCTTTGCTAGCAATTTTGTTTTCGGGTCTCTTTTTCGTCTGTCACATATTGCGATTTCTGAAAGGATTCGCTTAGGAGATTTTGTTTGTTTGCGAAGTCTGATAATAAAATATTGTAACATTTGACTTGAAATTTCTTGATGTTAATTTGTACACGTCATATTAAATTCTTAGGCTTAGTTCATAGAATGTTTTACTTCCAAAGATTTTTTTTAAACTTTTTTTTTTTTTTTTTTTTTTTTGCATGGCTGATTAATATCCAAACGCTGATTAATGCTTACCATTTTGTTTATGAAAGGTTTTTTTTTTTTTTTTTTTGGTCAAAGTGTTTGCTTTTGCTAATTTAAATTTCTATAGATTTTTTATAAGAATTGATTTGAAATAATAAAAGTACTTTCTTCAGAAATGTTTTTCTCTGTTTTGTTTTTTGATATTTGATGTAAATTTAAAAATACTATTTTTCTTATTCGTGCGCAATACAATACTATTATTCTTCCATGTTTTGCTCATTTCAGTCTTCAAAATCATCATGCTTTTGTTGGCAAGTTTAATAACTTCTACGAAGCTTTAGCAATATCTTATGACTGTTGATATCCTTAAATTTTCCCCTTTTAGGCTTCTCTCTATATTTTTTTTTTTTTTGAGCTGGACACGTTTTCCCCAACTACTCAAAATGAGCAGTGATAGATTTTCACTTTAAACCCATGTTACGTATTGTAGTCTATTTCTCAAACACGTCTTGTAACATAAATAACAAAATAATCTTCTCTCTTTGTGATGTATGTATCTTTTGACCAGCTTTTGTGAGCTTATTTCTTTGATATAATTTGGAACTATATATTTGTTTTGCCTCTTGATCATATTATCTCCATTAAATCTCACGTTTCCATGTTTTTTATTACCCCTACAGCTTGATGGAGTCATTTGTTCCGTTTGGTGGGTTCTTTTCAGCACCATCTGATCTAAAGTTTCCTTTAAGCGGTACTTTTCAATGCCCGCCTCGCTCTCTTCAGTGCAGTGATAATTGCGAACAAGATCAAGTATCCGATGTTTCCAAAGGAGGATTTACTTCTTCAGTTACAGAGCAGTGCCAATCTAGCTTACCCTCTTGGCTGCAGATGGCTGCACTTAGTGCCAACAAGGGGGGATTGGATGTAAAGGTGTGTCTCACTTTCAAAGTTTACTTAATTAGTTTGGTTTCACCTTTAGATTTTAGCCCATCTTCAATTTCGATTTCAACATATATTTGAAAGAGCAAAGGGTCATAAAATAGTTGTCCTTTGCTTAAGTAGACTAGTAGAGTTACATAATGCTTTACAATATTTGTGTGAAAACCAGTTTGTGCCTCTTCAGTGCAGACCAAAGATGGAGATTTATTGAACGCAAAAGTTCCGGTATTGCCGAAGAAATGGGATAACATGTTGCATAATCTTCATGATAGACGGCCATTGCCTAAAGTAAATTCATTTCCAACTATTATCGGGTTTAAGTCTGCTGAAGTCAAAGGTGATGATGCTAATCAGAGCAGCATCAATGTGCATGTATCTTCGGATGAAACTAACAAGTGCATGGATCTGAATTCATGTGTGCCTGAAGAGGAGGAAAAGATGTCTGCTTCACTGACAAACAATCCTCGTCCTGTGGTTTCCAAAGACAGGAATGAGAGTTTTTCATCTAGCTTGTGGGAAAAGCCTTCGAAAGATGAAGATCTCGAGTCAGGTGGCGCCAGGTCTTCTCCTTGCAGTATGTCCAGTTCAAGCATGGGTGATGGAAATCAAATTAGATCTCCTGCATCTGCAACTTCAGTGACCACAGATTTGGGTTTGGGGACATGCTTTTCCAGTGGTTGTAAGAAGCTGAAGAAACCTCAAAATCAAAATCATGCAGAGCTTCAGCGAGACATCTCAGTTTCATTCTCGGAAAATGTGGATTTAGTCAATGGACATGTCTTTTACCATACGGCTCAATCACCCTCGTTGTCTAGTCCTGACAATAATCACAGGCAGTTCGATCCAAGAGATGTCAAGATGCTTTTTGGAGCGCTCTTGGAGAGAGTTGGTTGGCAATGGGAAGCCATAAGTGCTATTAGTCAAACAATAGTCTGCCATCGAACAAGAGAAAAATGCCATGGGGCAATTCATAGAGGAGACATATGGTTGAATTTCGTTGGACCTGATAGGTCTGGCAAGAAGAAAATTGCTTCTGCCCTCGCTGAGGTACTATATGGGAACCGGGAAAATCTCATCTGTGTGGATCTAAACTCTCAAAATGGAATGATCCATTCAGAAACAAGTGGTTATGATGTGAAGTTTAGGGGTAAGACTGTTTGTGATTATATTGCTGGGGAAATGTGCAAGAAGCCCTTGGCCGTTGTCTTCCTTGAAAATGTGGACAAGTCTGATGTGGTGGTTAGAAATAGTTTGTCCCAGGCTATCTCAACTGGTAAATTTTCAGATTCTTATGGGAGAGAAGTTAGCACAAATAACAGAATATTTGTGACAACTTCAACATCCACAAAGAACCATAACATTCCAAATTCCAGGATGGAATCATCCAACTACTCTGAAGAAAGAATCTCGAAAACAAAAGGTCGGCCACTGAGGTTTATGATTGAGTTTGCTACAAGAGACAATGGAGGCGTAAGCCAAAGCAGGATAGTGTGTGAAGGCATTTCAAACCCTGCGTTTGTGAATAAAAGAAAGTTGATTGGTGTCAGTGAACCTCTAGAACAATATAACAGCTTGGACATGGCCAAACGAGCTCAGAAGAAATCATCCACAAATTTGGATCTCAACCTTCCGGCTGCAGATAATGAAGTGCAACATACAATTGAGGGAAGCCCCGAAGATGACTCTTTCTCGGATAACTCCGAGCCTTGGTTGCAAGATTTCCTCGATCAGGTGGATGAAACAGTGGTTTTCAAATCGGTCGACTTTGATGCACTTGCTGGGAAAATTTTTAAGGAGATAAAAAATGGCTTCCACAAATCTGTTCACTCAAAGTGTTTGCTAGAGATCGACTCCAAAGTCATGGAACAGTTACTCGCAGCCGTGTATTTTTCAGACGGGCACAAAGTGGTGGAGGATTGGGTGGAGCAAGTTCTCAGCAAGGGATTTTCTGAAATCCAGAAAAGGCACAACCTCACTGCTCATTCTGTGGTGAAACTAATCACTTGTGAAGGCCTCAGCTTGGAGGATCAACCACCAACAGTTTACCTTCCATCTAGAATTATCCTCAATTGACGCAGTAGAAAAGGCTTCATTTTTTGTAATTACAGTACAATGTAGCCCTTAGCTTTAGCCTATAGCCAACCCTCTTAGGCTCTGTTAATCCCGTAATTCGATTCGGTTTTTATCAGTTTATGCTTTGTTGTATGAAATGTAATTCTGGGCTCGTGTCAGTGTGATTTATCTTCTATGTACTAAATAAGCTGAAACTGTTATCCTTTTGTTAGTCTTTTTGGTTTTACCTTTTTTTTTTTTGATGTATAAATTCTATGAAATTTTGTGAAGGTTATGGAATTTCTCTACCAGGAATGAAATAGTTTAGTGAAAAACTTTCTCGCTAGTCATAGTTGGCTCATGACCCTACTGCCACCTCTATCTTGCTCTTGTCCTATCCTTGTCTATATGGACATTAGACAATAAAGGATATGCAATAAAACATAACATTGGGATTTTCATGGCCATATCACATGATTTTAGAGGCAAATAATAAAATGCTTGCTCCACACTGATCTTTCTTGTATTCCACTTGAACTAGGAGAAAGCTTTGCGACAAAGATTTCTCAGGAAATGTGAAGTAAGAATCAAAAGAGAAGGGTTTTCTAGATTTGGCTTGAACCCATAAATTTTTCAGTTTACAATAATGTCATGTGGGAAATTCGTGCAACTGTCGAATGTTGTACGAAAAGAAATAAGAAAAATAAGATGACTGAGATTAATAGAAGAAATATCTCATGGAAAAAAGAGTCGGTTTGATTCTTCTTAATGTTTGTAACTACAATATTGGAAGTTTTCAGATATATCGTTTAAATGTGTAAGTAAATGAAATCTCTTTAAAATTTATAAATATATTGTTAGGAACCCATAAATCTAAACTTCATTAATGAGATTGAAAATGAAAAATAACATAATAGAGTGGGTGGTTTTGAAGACCCGCCGACCTCTAAAACAGTGTGCAACATCTAAAAACTTCTCACAAATCTGCTCATTAACCACTTAAACTCCTATTTATACTACTAAAAGACTACTAACCACCAACTAACTATCAAATATCCAATATATATAGTAACTTATACGACTTTATGTTTGAAATTCACAGGGTCCAAAAATTCACGTTCACTATAAAAATTAAAAATACCTAGATGTACACTTCACAAGATCCAACCGTAATATGATAAACACATATAATGATTGAAAAAAAAAGAAGAAAACAAGAGAAGAATCGGATGAAACTCGTAATGAAATTACTATCATTGAAAGCAAATCCTGATGTTAGTGTTACATTTTTACTAACAAAATTACCAAGAACTTTAGAAATACCAATATCAGTAAACATTTACACTTGAGACATACCAAGTTAAACTTATGGGCCCAGGTACAAGCAAAAAAGATTCATGGGGGCCCAAATAACCCAAGACAGCGAAATTGGGGGCCTAATTAATAGCAGAGGAAATTAATATAGGGCTCCCTCCATAGAACTCACACAGCAACCGTCTCAGCCAGAGCGTTTCCCTTCCGCCATCAATCAAATCGGATCTGATCTGCAATTCTTAATTCTAAACTGAAACTTCCAGTCCCACTCTTTACCCAGCCCAGACTATTTATTTATCACTAATGGCCTTCTGAAACTGATTGATTCTCTCAATTCTATTTTTCTTCCTTCCTTGCCATTCTTCTTAAATATTCAAATTCAAATGGCGTCCTCCGTTTCTCCAAGGCCTCGCACCGTCGAGGAGATCTTCAAGGACTTCACCGCTCGTCGCTCTGCTCTCATTCGCGCCCTCACCTACGGTACTTTCTCTCTCTGAAAAATTTTAATGGAATCTACGATGAATAATGTATGACGTTGAATATGTTTCAATCTTTCGCAGATGTCGATGAATTCTATGCCCAATGCGATCCAGGTCTGTTTATCGTATTCTTTCTTATTTTGCTTCTTCTTTTTTTTTTTCTTTTTTTTTTGGCGCATTATGATGATACATGTCTCATTTATTTTATCAATTCGATTTTTAAATTTTAATTTTATTAAAAGTTAAAAACTCTCGTAAAAATCACTTCTAATTTAAAAATTTTTTACATAAAATTATATATAAATTGAAAACTTAAATCTGCAAACTGAACCGTCAACTGAACGAGACTTGAGAGATTCACGACCACGAGTTTGTTTTTGGCTTTTTTTTTTGTTTATTAGATTTATTCCGATGATTGGTTTCTTTTCCTGCATTTTCTCACAAACCAAAAAAGAAGGCTTATTTTCTTTCTGATTCTAGTTCTAGGGCTTGAGTTGAGAGCCGTGATTTGATAACATGAATTGGAGAGAATGAATTAGGAAATTGTGTTTGTTTTTGGTGCGTCCTTCAGAGAAGGAGAATTTGTGCTTTTACGGACACCCGGATGAGACGTGGGAAGTGGGTTTGCCGGCGGAGGAAGTTCCGCCGGAGCTTCCCGAGCCGGCACTGGGCATAAATTTTGCAAGAGATGGGATGAAACGCAAAGACTGGCTTTCACTGGTGGCGGTGCACACCGATTCTTGGTTGCTTTCTGTGGCTTTCTACTTCGGCGCTCGGCTTAATCGCAACGAGAGGTATAGTATTCGCTGCAATTCAACTGTCGTATCAATTTGAGATTTTTAATTGATTTGTTGTTGTTGTTGTTTTTTTTTTTTGGGCAATGCTGAATGAATGATATTTAAATGTTTCCTTACAATAACAACAAGCCTTAATCCTAACTTAATTGGAGTCGACTATATGTATTTCATTTTTTCACACAACTCTGTTCGAAATTAAACTTTCTTGAATGCTTAGATCTAGAATGTCTTTCCTAACGATTTCGGTCTACGTAATTCTTGGTCTACCCATCCCTCTCTTAGTATTAGGTGTAAGAATGTCCTCCCAAGTACGAACTGGTGCTTCTAGCGGTCTATGTTGGAGATGCCCGTACCACTTCAAGCGGCATTCGCGCATCTTATCTTCTATTGGTGCTACACCTACTTTACTACGAATAACTTCATTCCTTATGTGATCCATCATCGTATGGTCACTCATCCATCTTAACATACGCATTTCTGTCACACTCATTTTAGATATATGTTGTCTCTTAATGGCCCAACACTCATTACCATATAACATAGCTGGGCGGATTACAGTCTTATAGAATTTTTCTTTCAACTTAATAGGCATCTTGTCATCATATAAAATTCCCGTAGCATTCTTCCACTTAACCCACCTTGCCTTAATCCTATGTTGAATATCCTCTTCTATATCTTCTTCGTATTGCACTATAGACTCAAGGTACCTAAACTTTCTAGAAGCTTCAATCTCCACCTCATCTAAAGAAATTTTATCACTCTGAATACTTGAGTTACTAAACCTACAATGCATGTATTCAGTTTTCGTCCTACTTGACTTAAATCCCTTCGTCTTGAGAGTCTGTCTCCATAGTTTTAACATATGATTAACTCCTTCCCTATGTTCATCCACTAAAACTATATCATCCGCAAAAAGCATATACTATCTTGAATTTCTATTGTCAGCTCATCCATCACGATGGTGAAAAGATAAGAGGACTAAGAGCAGATCCTTGATGAAGGCCGATCCGAATGGGGAACTCTGTCGTGTAGCCTCCAGCAGTTCTTACACTTGTGGCCACCCCATCGTACTCTTTTCTAACACCCACCATAAAACTTTCATTGGCACCCTATCACATGCATTTTCTAAATCTATAAAGACTACACGTAGGTCCGTCTTGGCTTCTCTGTACCTTTCCATCAGCATCCTAAGAAAAAAAATGGCTTCCGTGGTTGATCTGCCTGGCATGAAGCCAAATTGGTTACTTGAGATGGTAGTTGTGGCCCTTAATCTCCTTTCGATAACTCTCTCCTAAAGTTTCATACTGTGGCTTATTAACTTTATGCCCTTATAATTATTACAATTCAGCACATCTCCTTTATTCTTGAAGATGAGGACAAGAATACTTTTCCTTCATGCATTAGGCATATACTTCTTCTTTAGTATCTCATTAAAAAGCTTAGTGAGCCACACAATTTCAACATCTACTAACGCCATCCAAACCTCTATTGAATATCATCTGGCCCACATGTCTTCCTCTTTTTCATCTTCCGTAGTGCAGTTTTAACTTCCGGAACTCTGATTCCTCTTGTATACATCACATTAGGTTCTCCGTGTGATCTAAGAATGTCAAACTCTATCGCATGATCATCATTATAAAGTTTCTCAAAGTAACTCCTCCACCTTTCCCTAATGTCTTTATCTATTGTCAGAACCTGATCCGTATCATCCTTAACACACCTCACTTGATGTAGGTCCTGACACTTCATTTTTCTTATCTTAGCTAGTTTATATATATCATTCTCTCATTCTCTAGTCCCAAGTTTCCTACATATCTCATCTAAATAAGTAGAACGAGCCTTATCAACTGCTTGCTTAGCTTCTTTCTTCGCTTCTTTGTACTTATTAAAAGTTTCAACATCCTTACGCTTTGGTACATCTCTATATAAATCCCTCTCGGTCCTAATAGCCTTTTGAACTTCCTCACTCCACCACCAGGATTCTTTCCTGGGGGGGCCTTTACCTCTAGATTCCTCCTAGTACCTCCTTTGCCACTTTCTAATGCAGCTACTGGCCATGGCATCCCACATAGTATTTACATCACCTACATATGACCAAGTAGCCTCATCTAACAACTTATCTTTAAAGGCCAATTGCTTTATTTCCTTAAAATGCCACCAACGAGTTCGTGGGAGGTGGTTTATCTTAATCCTTCTATAGCAAAGCTTAATGCTCACATTTAAGATCACTAATCTATGTTAGGTGGCTAGTACTTTTTCGGGAATTACTTTACAATTCTTACATAGAGAACGATCTTTATACCTGGTGAGAAAATAATCTATCTGGCTTAAGTTCATTCAATTCTTAAAAGTTATCAAGTGAGAATCTCTTTTCTTGAAAAATGTTTTTGTTATGATAAAATCATGTCCCAACGCAAATTCCAAAATAGATTTCCCTTCTTTGTTTCGAGCTCCAAAGCCAAAACCACCATGAATCCTTTCGAAGTTTTCCCTATCCTTACCAACATGCCCATTGAAATCTCCTCCAATGAAAATGCTATCCCCATTGCTTATACGACACACTAAGTCATCCATGTCTTCCTAGAACTTGACTTTAGTTTCCGCATCCAATTCTATTTGTGGAGCGTAAGCACTAATTACATAGACGAACTTATTTCCTAGTACCAATTTGAGCATAATAATTCTATCCCCTATTCGCTTAATCTCAACTACGTCATCTTTCATAGTTTTGTCCACTAGAATACCAACTCCATTGCGATTCATTTCCCAACTTGTATACCATAACTTGTGTCCTAAATTTTCAATCTTCTTTGCTTTCTCTCCTGTCCACTTCGTTTCCTGTGAGCATAAAATGTTAATTCTTCTTCTTATTATAACATCTACTAACTCCATAGATTTACCAGTTAAAGAACCTACATTCCAACTACCTAAACGAATTTTTCTATCATGGGCTAGTTCTGCCCCTTGCACACGTCCATGAATATGCAAGCACCCCCCTTGCATATTTTTCACCATATCCGGGGCCCGACATGGAGCATGGGCTCGCTTTTCCCCCGCACACGTCCATGAATGTGCGAAGACCCCCCTTGCCTATTTAACACTATACCCGGGGCCCGGCATAGCACGTCGCACGTAGGGAACGCCCCAACAGATTCTATGTGAGTGAAATCCATAAGTGATTTATTTTTACGCTGGCCATCAACCTACCGCAATCCTCCTCCTTTACCCGGGCTTGAGACCGGCTATACAAATGCATAGGTGGAGTTATATTTAAATGTTTCCGTGAAAAACTTCCCATTTACCTCGAGGGATTGGTTCTGTGGTGAATCACTTGAACTTAGTGTCTCTAGAAGCATTAGGTCTAAGGTTCAATTCCCATTGGGTGCTATCAATTTCTTGGGGCCACGCCAGCGCGCCAAAGGCCTGAGATTTACCTGCTCCATGTGGAGGGGGCGCTTTGCATGAATCTGTGGATTAGTCGGGGCAAAGTTTCAGACACCACGGTTATCAAAAAGAAAAAGAAAGGATTCAAATTACTGTTGTCTCTTCTTTTGTAATCCTGTTATCCTATTTTCGAACGTTCTAATCTGCTTGTTTATGTTGAAAGTTATGTTATGTTATAACATTGTTTTGATCTTCCTAAGCTTTTGTTCTGAGGATGTATGAATGTAAACTTCGTATTTTTTTTAGGAAGAGACTAGAATTTGGGATTCTGATAGTGTGCTATATGCTAGAATCATCTGGCCCCTGTGTAATTAATGATGTGAAAATATGTGCTTGGTTAGCTTGTATAATTTAATTGCTTAAGGTTTTGGTGAACCTTGTTTTATTCTCATAGCATCTTTTCGTGAAAGAATGTAGAATGTAATATCTAATTATATAATAAAATAGAAAATTCATACCACCAGATTTCAGTACTAGAATCGAATCTTTATGGGCTGTTTGGTTGCTAGATGAAGACAGATTTGAAAGAGAAATACTCTACTATCTTATTGAATATTGCGGAAAAAACAAATAAATAGGCAGCCAAGTTTAGTTGGCTTATCCGAATAAAAGGAAAGATAATCTCCTAATAAGTGACTGATTTGAATTTAATATTCAAATCAGATTTTATTGACTAATTCCTAATCCTAAACAATCCCGGATAATCACTAGGAGAAGATAAGGAAAGATTTGAATATCCTAAATCCTCCAAATTGATTTATCCTAATCAAACCCGATTTAGACCATTCTATCCTTAATAAGTCGACACTCCCCCTCAAGCTTGGACGTAAATGTCTATGAGTCCGAGCTTGCTTGCTAATTCTTCAAACGCTGGACCGTGTAGTCCTTTAGTTAGAATATCAGCCACTTGTTGCTTCGTAGGAACATATTTAGCACTGATTATCCCACTCTCAATTTTTTCTGTAATAAAATGTCTGTCAACCTCCACATGTTTAGTTCGGTCATGATGGACTGGATTGTATGCTATGCTAATCGTAGCCTTGTTGTCGCAATAGAGCTGCATAGGAAACTCACACTTAATCTTTAATTCTTCTAGTAGTCGTTTTATCCAAATTGCCTCACAAATGTCATGAGCCATAGCCCTATATTCAGCTTCAACACTACTTCTTGCAACTACAGCTTGTTTTTTGCTACGCCAAGTCACCAGGTTTCGCCAAACCTGAGTACAATACCCGGATGTCGACCTCCTATCTTCTTCAGAACCTGCCCAATCTGCATCCGTGTAGATTTTCACCTTCCTGTCCTCGTTCTTCCAGAAGAACAGTCCTCTCCCTGGATTCTTCTTGAGATATCGTAATATGCGGTAGACTATATCAAGATGTTTTGGACGTGGTGTATGCATGTATTGGCTGACCACGCTGACTGCAGAGGCTATGTCTGGTCTTGTGTGTGAGAGATATATCAATCTTCCCACAAGTCTTTGATATCTACCTGTGTCTACCAGGTCTCCTTCACCTGAATTCGTCCTTCCTCTTGGTTCAATGGGAGAGTCTATGGGCTTGCAACCGAGCATTCCTGTCTCTTCTAATAAGTCCATCGTGTACTTCCTTTGTGATATGGAGATCCCCTTCTTACTCCTTGCAACCTCCATCCCTAGGAAGTATTTCATGAATCCTAGGTCCTTGATCTCGAATTCCCTAGCCATATTCTTCTTGATTTCCTCCATCTCTTGGGCGTCATCTCCAGTCAAAATTATGTCGTCCACATACACGATCAAAATTGTAACCTTGTTGTTTGCAGAGGGCTTGACGAAGAGAGTATGATCTATTTGTCCTTGTGAGTATCCGTGGCCTTTGATTACTTTGGAGAATCTTTCAAACCAAGCCCTAGGTGACTGCTTCAAACCGTATAAAGATTTCTTTATCTTACACACTATATTGTCCCGTTTGTCCTTATAGAAACCAGGTGGGAAACTCATATATACTTCTTCTAGCTCTCCATTCAGAAATGTATTCTTCACATCAAGTTGATAAAGAGGCCAATCCATATATGCTGCTAAGGAGCAAACGTTTTTGTGCAGTCTATTCCGTAGGTTTGAGTGAAACCCTTTGCTACCAATCGGGCTTTGTACTGCTCTACTGAACCATCTGGCTTTACCTTAACTGTGAACACCCACTTGCACCCTACCACTTTCTTGTCTTGTGGTAGTTCTACTATGCTCCAAGTCTCGTTTCTCTTAAGGGCATGCATCTCTTCTAGCACCGCAGTCTTCCATTCTGGAACAACTAGAGCTTCTTCAATTGTCCTGGGAACATAAAGTCTAGAAAAGTTTGTTGTGAAACCACGAAACGAGGGTGATAGATTACACAAATTTAGAAATTAGGTGTTTTGTACATGTCCGAACACCTTTTCTTAGAGCAATGGGGTCATCTAGTCTATCATGGAGAGTTTCGGGATTACCTGAGGATGAAGGATTAGGACTCACCATAGGTTCGGATTCAGGGCAGTCCACAATGCTTGTGACTTGTTTATTTCCTTGAAAATTTTTTCTCTGTGAGTAGACTTGCAGTTTTGGAGGTGGTTGCGGAACTGGCTGTGAACCAGGCTGGGATAGCTGCTCTGGCTATAAAGACAACTGTGATAGCGGTTGTGAATCTTCCAATTCAGTTTTGGTTTGGACTGGAACTAGAATGTCGATACTGGGGGCTGACTGTGGGGTCAAGGCTTCTTCAACTGTGGCTGTGGCTGTGACATCCCATTCCCACACATAAGCTTCAGTATCAGTACTCTCCCCTGAAGCAAAGTGTGGGAATAAAAGGGTATTTCTTCAAAAAAGGTGACATCTCGGGTGACAGGTTTTTTTTCGTTTGTGGGCAGAAACACCGATAACCCTTTTTTGTTGGAGAATATTCGAGGAAGATGGTTTTTATGGCTCGGGGGTCGAGTTTGGAGCGATGTTGGGAATAGACGTGGACAAACGCAGTACAACAAAAGGTTTTAAGGGAAAGGTTGTTTGTGAGGATGTTAGAGTGTGGGACTTGAGTTGTAAGGACAGATAATGGGGTTTGAAATTTTAGGGGGCGGCTGGGTAGTCTGTTGATGAGAAAGGCTGCGGTTAAGATGGCATCACCCAATAGATGTTTGGGTACGTTCATAGTGAACATAAGGGCACGGGCCACTTCCAACAGGTGCCGATTCTTTCTTTCTGAAGTTCCATTTTGTTGTGGTGTTTCCGTACAAGAACTCTGGTGAATGATTCCATTTTGATCAAGATAAGTACCCAAAGTGGATTGGAAGTATTCACCGCCATTATCAGTTCTTAGAACCGAAATCTTTCTCTGAAATTGAGTTTGAACCATTTTATGGAAGGTTTGAAAGATTTGGCTGGTTTCAGATTTTTCCCTAAGCAAGTAAACCCAAGTCATCCGTGTATAGTCATCAATAAACGTGATAAACCATCGTTTGCCATTTAAGGTTGTTACCCTAGAAGGGCCCCATATATCACTGTGAATCAAGGAGAAAGGCATAGAGGGTGCATATGGTTTTGGTGAGAAAGGTACACGTGTATGCTTCGCAAATTGACAAATATCACAAGTAAATGAAAAAGTATCTTTATTCTTAAATAGGTTTGGTAACAAAAATTTTAAATAGGAAAAATTAGGGTGGCCAAGTCTATGATGCCACAACATTATTTCTTTATTACTAGAAACTGAAATAAAAGACACTTGTTGCGATAAGATCCTATGTATGAAAATAGCTCTACGCAAGTGCACGCAATCGCACAAGTAATACAGTAATGAATAAAAGTATCGTCTCCACAGGGACTGAGTTAATAAGGAATTGATTACAAAAACCAGTTGTGCTAAACTGACTGAGAATGATTCGAATGCCAAATTGATATTGATTAAATAAAATAAACGAGTAAAATAAACGGATGTGATTGAAATGCAAACAAGTGGTAAAACTCAACAAGTTCTAGGCTCTAAGCTGCGAATCAATGATGGGTAAGGGCTAGGATTATTGATTTCCCCTCGGTTGCAACTCTTACCACGTTTTGCTATAGGATTACTGTAGCAAAGTTCATCCAGTCAACCTAAAATTCTGCATAATCATCTTCCGACAGATCTATGCTTATAGTTCCTTAAACCAAAACCAACATATTCCTATGCACTTTAGTTTACCAAACTTGAAGTTAAGCACCAATTTTAATAGGTTGTACAAGACAATAATATATTCCTATACTATTCCCTTATATTATCCAAGCTAGATCTAACTAAATTAACCTTTTTAGAATTAGTTAAGTTTATATTTTTCACTAAATGATGGCCTGTCACTTAACATAAATTAGACAATATTATACTTGAATAAATAGGATGAAGATTACGCAAGCAATTAGAATAACAAATAAATCTTCATTGCAACTTTGGTTCAATCAATAATCCTAGCTAAAGAATTTAGCTCATGTTTAGTTCAACAAAATCAGAAATAATAACAAAAAACAGCTCCATTCGTTCACAGAGAGTAAAATACAGAAAGAGAAAGAAAATGGCTAAGCTAAAATCTGAGGCCAAAACAGGTGTGTATCCGTGCTATCCCCTTTCTAGCTCCAGAAACCTGCGCCCACCATTTCTCCTGTACTCTATTCTTTTTTCTCTTCTCAGCTCGTACCAAGAATTCTGTGCGCCTCCTTCTCTGTCTCTGGCTGCCCTGTCCAGTACTCTTCTTTTTCATTTTATACTAGGGGCAGGATGAGGTACCTTAATTACATGTGTCCGCCTCAGAGCCAAAACTGATGGTCCCCGCTTTAGTGCTCTTACAGCTGTCCCCTCATGTCAGAGTCGGCAATTTGGACCACTGCCAGCTGTACATGAAAACAAACTGCACCAGCTTGCACCTTTTGGTTGCATCTGCGTTGTTATAGCTTTGCTGCAGCAACGGGTTCGTTCCTGCCTTCACTTCCTTTACCGTGCTTTTCTTTCAAATTGCTTTTACCAACACTGCCCTGTTGTTTTCTTGCACTAATTACCCAAAGTCAACACACCTATATTGAACATGAGGACTAAATTCATGTTATAACGAGATTGCTCCACAAATATCAACCTTCTATCAACTAAACAAAAACTAACAAATGTTATACAAAATACTAACACTAAGGCATTTTACCTTGAGAAAATAAACAACTACTAAGCCTAAAAGTATGCTAAATAATTCCATTTCATCGAGTTATCAACACTCCTGACACATGTGCTTGTCGACTCTCAGATTCTGAATTCTCAAGGAAATAAAGTCCTTCATAGGCTCTAGCACTGCCAATCGTCTTCCCCGATGATAGGTCCTGAAATTGACACATAGAAGGGGAAAAATTAACTATACAGTTATTGTCACGAGTGAGTTTGCTAATGGACAGCAAGTTACACTTTAAGGTTGGACCATGTAGGACGGAATGAAGAATAAGGTTTTTTGAGATTTGGATTGAACGTATTCCAGCAATAGTAGCTAGAGACCCATCGGCAATCTTAATTTTAGCAGTATTAGAATATTGAGTATAGGAGGAAAAGTGTTTGGAACAACCTGTCATGTGGTCAGAGGCACCGGAATCAATGATCCGCGGTTCCTGGGCATGAAGTGATGAGATTAAGGCTGAAGGGTTACCATTATGTGTCGTGGTGCACAATCCTACATTAGAAATTGGATTAGACGGTGGTGTGAGAAGACGATAGAGTTGCTCTAACTGTTCCTTGCTTAGTGAAATTGAAGATTCTGCGGATTGTTGTTGTGTGGGAGCATCCATTCCATTCTTATCTTGAGAGGCCTAAAAACCTCTTCCTTCATTCTGCTTCCGAGGAGTCCAGTTTGTTGGTTTTCCATGGATTTTTCAGCAAGTGTCTTTGGTGTGTCCAGTTCGTTTGCAATGATCACACCAAGGCCGGTTTCTTCTTTGTTGGTTTTCGCTGTGGAATTGTGGTCCTCGTGCGGCTAAGGCAGAGGCATCCGTGGTTGAGTTTCCAGCATCATTAGGCGTCGAGATAACACCACCATTGGAGGTTCCTAGCATTAATTTCTTTCGGCTCTCTTCCTGCTTCACTTCTGAAAAAACCACACGAACATTTGGCAAAGGCTTCGTACTTAAGATCCTTCCACAAACATCATCTAAGGTTTTATTGAGACTAAGCAAAAACTTGTGAACTCTGTCTCTTTCCAGGATTTCCTTGTATTGCTTATGATCCTCGGCACAATGCCAAGCTGATTCGTCAAGGATGTCCAGTTGTTGCCAATGGCGTGATAGAGTATTAAAGTATTTTGTTACGCTTAATTCTCCTTGACGAAGATCATTCAGAATTCCCTTTAGCCTGAAAATCTCTGACGTGTTTTTCCCGTTGGAGTAACTCCGCTTCACTGCATCCCACATCTCTCTTGCTGTTTTGTAATACATGAAGTTTTCTCCCATCTCGGTGTTCGGTGTTCATGGAGTTGATCAGCCATGACCGAACCATGCTATTTTCTGTCTTCCAAGTTTTAAACTTAGGATCCTTTTCATCCGGTTGTGCAGCATTGCCGGTGAGGTAGTCTTCTTTTCCCTTTCCTTCGATGAACATCATTACGGAATGTGACCATTGGACAAAATTTTGTCCATTGAATTTATGACTTGTGATTTGCTGAAAGGAGGGTTCGAATCCATTGATTTGGATCGGATTGACAGCCCCTGAAGAGGCAGAGGTAACCTCGGAAGATGAGGTTTCTTTCCCGCCGGCTATCCCGTATTTTGTCATTCCGGTTGGCAGAAAAAATTAGATTTCAGAGAGTGGCTCTGATACCATGAAGACAGATTTGAAAGAGAAATACTCTACTATCTTATTGAATAGTGCGGAAAAAACAAATAAATAAGCAGCCAAGTTTAGTTGGCTTATCCGAATAAAAGGAAAGATAATCTCCTACTAAGTGACTGATTTGATTTTAATATTCAAATCAGATTTTATTGACTAATTCCTAATCCTAAACAATCCCGGATAATCACTAGGAGAAGATAAGGAAAGATTTGAATATCCTAAATCCTCCAAACTGATTTATCCTAATCAAACCCGATTTAGACCATTCTACCCTGAATATGTCGACACTAGATTCATGTTATGATTTGAATCATGGTTTGTAGTTTGTTACAGTATTTTCTCTCACAAAAAACACGGAAATCGAGAATGGTTCTGAATCCATCAACCAAACGTCCACTTAGTCTATTGTACCTTACTTCAACTAGGAAAGTTCAAATAGTATTGCATCTAAATTTGTTCTTGCAAGTTATTTTCAGTTTTCCTCAAATTTGAGCCACAATTTGCCTGACTGTTTGTTCTAGTGGCACTAGGGTGGGGCGGGATGGGGCTTTAGGGGGAGGTTGCTGATTTGATTCTGTCTTGAGAAAAAACAAAAATGCCACAACTGGATGGCTCTGTTTGTGCTGTGTCTTTGCTTTAAGTTTTTCGGACGATATTGTGTTTGTGTTTGGGGATGGTGAACAAGAGATTTTTGGTCTTGCTCTCCACAGGAAGCGTCTATTTAGCTTGATAAATGATCTGCCGACACTGTTTGAAGTTGTAACTGGAAGGAAGCCAGCGAAAGATAAACCTAGTTTGGATAGTGGAAGCAAGTCCAGAAACAGCGCAAAGGTGAAACTGTTTACTCTATTGTTCTCTTTGATTTTTCTTTTCACTTGCCCTTGTCCCAAATTTTTCTTCTCATACCCTACATATGCTCTTCAGAGATCAAATGATAGACAAATCAAGAGCAACACGAAGTTAGTCGATGAAAGTTATGGGGATGATGAAGATGAACACAGTGACACTCTGTGTGGAAGCTGTGGGACAAATTACAGCGCCGACGAGTTTTGGATCGGCTGCGACATCTGCGAGAGGTGGTTCCACGGAAAGTGTGTGAAGATTACACCAGCCAAGGCCGAAAGTATTAAGGAGTACAAATGCCCTTACTGCAGCGCGAAGAGAGGCAGACAGTAGAGGATAATGACTTGAGACAGTTAACCTCCTCGTACCGGTCCATGATATCATTGTAAATCAGTGATAGTAATCTAGGTTCATTCTATTTCATTTTATTTTTTAAATAATTAGTTCTTTTTTTTTTTTGGTATGTAATATTCTACTTATCCATGACATGCTTCCTCTGCACAAGTTGAAGATGGTTCACAGTCGGGACGCATTTTCCACTATATATTGCTGTCTAACCACTCAGGATGCCTTTTCCACTACATGTTGCTTTCTAATTTAAATATTTTCACGTTAAAGTTCGTTTCTTAATTAAGGAACTGCTGTTGACATTTCACAATTATATTACTCCCCTAGAAATTAGATATATTTCGTGTTTGTTCCCTGTATAAGGGCATTGGAACTACGTAGGGGCTTCTATAGTTGGGATTTTGTAAATGGAACGGTAATTTTTTTTATTATATATATATATATATATACATGGGTGTGTATATATATATCTTATAATATTCTCCTTGTATTTAAAATTATGTTCAAAAGCGCACTTTGTGGTATCAGAAACCGTTCGGCTTCAAAAGTTTTGGATGAGTATATAACGCTAGCTTAACTAAAAGACAATGGCAGTCAATTATTATTATTTAAAAAAAAAAAAAAAACTTTCTTAGTGAAGGCCCTATGAAAAGAATTTAGAGAACTTTTTTAATTCAATGTAAACGTGGTATATGGACGTGTGCAAGGGATAGAATTAACCCATGATAAGAAAATTCGTTTTGATAGTTAGAATGTAGGTTCTTTAATTGGTAGATTTATGGAGTTAGTAAATGTTATAGTAAGGAGAAGAATTAATATTTTAGCTTACTGGAAACGAAGTGGATAGGAGAGAAAGTCAAGGAGATTGGAAATTTAAGACACAAGTTATGGTATACTGGTTAGGGAAGGAATCACAATGAAGTTGGTATTCTAGTGGACAAAACTGTGAAGTATGACGTAGTTGAGATTAAGCGAATAGGGGATAGAATTATTATAATCAAATTGGTACTAGAAAATAAGTTCATCTATGTAATTAGTGCTTACGCTCCACAAATAGGATTGGATGTAGAAACTAAAGTCAAGTTCTGGGAAGACATGGATGACTTAGTATGGCGTATAGGCAATGAGGATAGCATTTTCATTGGAGGAGATTTCAATGGACATGTTGGTAAGGATAGGGAAAACTTCAAAAGGATCCACGGTGGTTTTGGTTTTGGAGCTCGAGACGATGAAGGAAAATCTATTTAGGAATTCACGTTGGGACATGATTTTATCATAACAAAAACATTTTTCAAGAAAAGAGATTCTCACTTGATCACTTTTAAGAATGAGAGGAACTGGAGCCAAATAAATTATTTTCTCCCCAGGTATAGAGAACGTTCTCTATGTAAGGATTGTAAAGTAATTCCTGGAGAAGTATTAGCCACCCAACATAGGTTAGTGATCTTAGATGTGAGCATTAAGCTTTGCTATAGAAGGACTAAGATAAACCACCTCCCACGAACTCGTTGGTGGCATTTGAAGGGAATAAAACAATTGGCCTTTAAAGAGAAGTTGTTAGAGGAGGCTACTTGGTCATATATATGTGATGCAAATACTATGTGGGATGTCATGGCCAACTGCATTAGAAAACTGGCAAATGAGGTACTAGGGGAACCTAGAGGTAAAGGCCCCCTAGGAAAAGAAACCCGGTGGTGCAGTGAGGAAGTTCAAAAAGCTATTAGGACCAAGAGGGATTTATATAGAGATTTACCAAAGTGTAAGGATGTTGAAACTTTTAATAAGTATAAAGAAACGAATAAAGAAGCTAAGCGAGCAGTTGGTAAGGCTCGTTCTACTTACTTAGATGAGGTATATAGGAAACTTGGGACTAAAGAAGGAGAGAAGGATATATATAAACTAGCTAGGATAAGAGAAAGAAAGTATCGGGATCTAAATCAAAAGTTCACTACGGAAAATGAAAAAGGGGAAGGCATGTGGGCCAGATGATATTCCAATAGAGGTTTGGATGGCATTAGGAAATGTTAGAATTGTGTGGCTCACTAAGCTTTTTAATGAGATACTAAAGAAGAAGCATATGCCTGATGCGTAGAGGAAAAGTATTCTTGTCCCCATCTTCAAGAATAAAGAAGATGTGCTGAATTGTAACAATTATAGTGGCATAAAGTTAATAAGCCGCACTATGAAACTTTGGGAGAGAGTTATTGAAAGGAGAGTAAGGGCCACAACTACCATCTCAGGTAACCAATTTGGCTTCATGCCAGGCAGATCAACTACGAAAGCCGTTTTTCTTCTTAGGATGCTGATGGAAAGGTACAGAGAAGCCAAGATGGGCCTACATATGGCCTTTATAGATTTAGAAACGACATATGATAGGGTACTGAGGGAAGTTTTATGGTGGGTGCTAGAAAAAAGAGGAGTGCATGTGAGGTATATAAAGGTAATTAAGGACATGTACGATGGGGTGGTCACAAGTGTGAGAATTACTGGAGGCTACATGGCAGAGTTCCCCATACGGATCGGCCTTTATTAAGGATCTGCTCTTAGTCTTTATCTTTTAACCATTATGATGGATGAGCTGACAAGAGAAATCCAAGATAAAGTTCCTTAGTGTATGCTTTTTGTGGACGATATAGTTTTAGTTGATGAACATAGGGAAGGAGTTAATTGTAAGTTAGAACTATGGAGACAAGCTCTCAAGACGAAGGGGTTTAAGTTAAGTAGGACGAAAATTGAATACATGCATTGTAGGTTTAGTAACTAAAGTAATCAGAGTGATGAAATATCTTTAGATGGTGTGGAGATTGGGGCTTCTAGGAAGTTTAGGTACCTTGGGTCTATAGTGCAGTACGGAGGAGATAGAGAAGAGGATATTCAACATAGGATCAAGGCAGGGTGAGTTAAGTGGAAGAATGCTACGAGAGTTTTATGTGATAGCAAGATGCCTATTAAGTTGAAAGGAAAGTTCTTTAGGACTGCAATCTGCCAGTTATATTATATGGTTGTGAATGTTGGGCCATTAAAAGACAATATATATGTAAGATGAGTGTCGCAGAAATACGTATGTTAAGATGGATGAGTGGCCATATGAGAATGGATCGCATAAGGAATGAAGTTATTCGTAGTAAAGTAGGTGTAGCACCAATAGAAGATAAGGTGCGCGAAGGCCGTTTGAGGTGGTGCGGGCATGTCCAACGTAGACCTCTAGAAGCACCAGTTCGTGCTTGGGATCACATTCTTATAGCTAATACTAGGAGAGGAAGGGGTAGACCAAGAATTACGTGGACCGAAGTAGTTAGGAAAGACATTCTAAATCTAGGCCTTCAGAAAAGTCTAATTTCGAATAGAGCTGCGTAAAAAAGTGAAATTCCTATAGCCGACCCCAATTAAGTTGGGATTAAGGCTTGTTGTTTTTGTTGTAAACGTGGTATATGCTTTCAATATTGAATAGGAATACCATTAAAATTTCTTTTATATATGAATTAGAGGCACAAATGAAATTCTAAAACAATTTAAAAATAAAAATAAAAATTTTAAAATTTGAATGGGGCCATATTTCGTTGGGAAAAGGAGACAATATTCTCTTAGAGTGCATAAGTCTAGATTTTTATTCCTTACTGATTAATATCCTTTTAGTCAAATAATTATACTAGTTAAAAGGGTATTAATTAAGAGTAAATGATAAAAATCAAGACTTATGCACTCTTAAGAGTAAGTTAGTAATTCTCTCTATCTTTTTTTTGCTTTATTTTTGTTCTGTTTAGTATGTAGCTCCGGCACTGCCGAAAGGCCTGGTTGATTGATATAGCATGACATATACAAGTTATAATAGGGTAAACTTTCAACTAATATGTTATAGAGGACATTCTCCGGTACACTAACATACCGGTAGGTCAGGTTTTTTGTCTGTCAAATCTAATAAAATTACGTAAAAGTCAAAAAGTACGCAGATTCAACAGTTAGAAAAACTTAGCCTATACACCAAGCGTATAAGAGAATCTCCTGTGTTATAGTTGGGTTAACCTTTTGGAATATGATTAGAGAAAAAATTTGTCATAATTGGGTTTAAATTTTAGGTTGTGTTTCCTACCTACTGTCAAATGAACAGTCTTTGTACAATGTCATAAAAAAAAAAGTCATTAATGGAATCCTCGTATGCTTTAATTTCGTATGATGTTATGAAAAGCTAGACTTTCATTAGTAGAATGACTTGGAATTGGCGTATAGCGCACTTGTAAAAGTTTGCTTCCAACCAAGGAGTAACATACTTTAATAGTGATGTTTGGCATAGTTTTTTAAAAGCTTCTTTTGTCTTTTCGGGTTCAAAATCCCTCCTCATCTCATAAGATACTGCACAAAGGGCTTCTATTTTTTTTTTTTTTTTTTTGTTTGATACAGCAAATACGATTGGTGGAGGAATTTTCTAAAGAAGTTCATTATTAAGCCTAAATTAGGAGTTGAGCAACATCAAAAATATGATTATTAAGAAACTAATTACACGTCCAACAGTAAAAGATATTTGGTACATGACACAAAGGGTGAAGACTTGAATAACAAATTAGCAATGATGCATCAAGAGAGTGGAATACCAATTATCACTTGCTCAAATATATAAGACAAAGAAGCTCACTATGAATACAAGGGCTAAAAGCGAGTCAACTTTTCCACCAAGCAGCCATATATATATATATATATATAACAAAACCATGGGATACGCGTAGTAAAGGACCAATTTCCACCAGAACTTGATCAAAATGCGAAAGCGTTTTTTAATATATGGTTGAAAAGTTGTACATCAATTACAGTAACATGATCCCTAAAGTTCAGAAATGTTTTCGTTCATTTGCTAGAGTTTTTGCATCAATATGTGGGTTCCATAATAAACAGCGTATATTCTTTTTAGTAAACCTTCTTCCATACCTGTAATTACAAGAACACATGAACATGACGTCTCTAGTGCTAGAGATGAACGCAAGCTGATTGAAAAACTCAAGCCAATATGCCCACAGGTCCAATTTAGTACTACTAGTACAAAGCAACTTTTTTTTTTTTTCCCTTTTTTTCCCCTTTCTTGTAATAAAGGAAATATTTGAAGGCGTTCGGATTGGTACTGAGATTAGGATTATTTATCTAATTCTATATTTGGTGACAAACTTTGACTGAATATCTTAACAATTGACCAAAAAACAAACCTTTATTTGTGGGAGATTAGAAACCCATCAGAAACACATGGGATTGTCAATCTCTCAGAACGAGATCTGCCGGCGCTAGTTCTCCACCTTTGGAGCTCACCATTGCGCGAGCAACTCACTGCCAAATCTCTATCGTTTTAAGTGTGGAATCTAACTAATTAATGTTCTGATGCATACGTGGATCAAGCATATAATGAAGTATTGCGGAAGTTAAAAGTGGATTTAAGTCTTAATATTAAAGACGAATCACTATAAATTTTATTTGTTATTATTTGCTTGGTTTTCTTTTGTGATTTTGCTGCTCTTCGTGAATAAAATATTGGAGTGCCTAATTCTTAAAACGTTGGCAACCCAATCATAAAGTCTACTGTGATGAATTAGTGTAACATCATTAACAGTACTGTGACAACTAGAACTTAAAACCGAGCTCTTGTAAAGTCTGACCGTAAAGTCTTACCTGGGACCCAAAGGTGTTGTTTAGTGCAATAGCATCAATAGTGAGTGTCGATTAGTGACCATAATGTTCGTATATACAGAGCATCTAATCGATTGATTTAGATCACATGTTTAATTTTAGCATCGTTCCCATTAATCACATATTTAGGGTGCGTTCGTTTGGTTGATTAAACTGGAGTTAGCCCAACTCAGATTGAGTTTTGGGCTTAGTCTACCGTTTGGTAACCCAAACTCAAAGTCAATACTCGAGATAGAATTAGAGTTATGAAACATCAGCTACCCACTGATTTTCAATAACTCAAATCTGTATGCTATAGTGCATATTCTTTGCATACCATGCTTTCACATGCGCGTACAGTGTCATCCCTCCTTCGTGTTGGTTACTGCTTGGCTCACGAGAGGCCCCTCCTTCGTTTCCAAAGCTGATTACTGCTTGGCTCGGGAAAAGCTTCTCTTCTCTCACCATCTCCCATATGCTACAGTCGGAATCTCTGAGAAAGGTGAGAGTCCAGCAGTCGCAGATGCAGTTTTGATTCGTTGGGTTTGTCCAAATCGAGGGTGCCTCTGAGATTTTTTCCTTCATCGTTCACCTATAAATTCCTCAAAGACCACCCCTTTTCCTGATTCTGTAAGAAAGAGCAAACCCTAGATCCGTTCCTTCGTGTTCCCTGTCTTCTTCAATTTTCAAAACGGAGACAATTGGAAAGAAGAGAGTGAAGCGGCGTCTTCAATTGGCCGTAATATTGAGTCGATGTAGTGTGGGACGTCGTTTCTGAGTGCGTAGCTGTTGTCCCCGGTACAGGTGTTTCCGTTGTCGTTGCCGTTGGCAAACTTCTTTAGCAGCTCCGTCGTACTCGTGTTTGGGGGTTATCAAAGCAGAGCATCTGCTGTCATCTACAGGATCAAACACAGTAAGCACTCTCCCACTTATTACTATGAAGTTGCATATAGGACAATCAGAATAGATTATGAGATAGAATTGTATGTGTTGGTTTGCTTGCCATTTGATAGAATAGATTATGAGATAGAATTGTATGTGTTGGTTTGCTTGCCATTTGATTTTTGACATTGTTACGAATATGTCTTGGCCCCTATTGGATACAATCTGTTGGATAGATAACAGGGCCTTCGATATAGGCTGTGTTGACAAGTATGATGGAAGTGTTTTTTTGACTCTCTGGATTTCTTGCTTCTATCTCGTGCTTTGTACATAAGAGTACCCAAACCTGTGCATAATCAGCAAATAATATATAAGAGAGACAAGAAAGTATGGTCTACTGATTCCAAGTATTTATTTTTTGGTCAGAAAAAGAAAACCTGTTAATGTGGCAATAAACATGCTTAGAATTAGAAAGGGTGTGACAAAAAAAATTACTTAAAACTTGAATTTGACAACATAGCAATGAGTTGAATCTAGAAAGGTAAGAATGGTACATGATTTTTGAGTGATTTTGATATGGTTATTTCCAACATCTTTCATTAAACTTATTCTCCAACGTCCGGTTGTGGAAATTCTCAGTTAGACATGTATGAACTTGTGCTCTCTGTCTTTTTAGAAACTGAAATTTTAACTGATCCGTTTGGTTCTTTTTTATGGTTGTTTCAGATAATCTCTTTTGTTTCTTCACTGTGTAGAGTGCTTGTGTTTTAAATTTTTTTCGACTAAAGCTAATTAAGGTATACAGTTGTGTTTATATATTGGGTTGGTGTGGTAATATATACGGTCTCTCGCAACCCCATTTTCTTATTCATTTGCAAACTCCGACTCATGAACTAACAGTGACCCAGCCCTTGCAATATTCCGCTTTCATGATTGTCCTTTGGAGTGAGATTTTAACTTTTGAAATGCATAATTACTATGGGATGTTTATTTTAAGGGTTCGTTCATATATCTGAATCATATAGGTTGTTCACAACACGGTTAGCATTAACAAGGGCCCAAAAACAAGGTTTTGAACCAATAATGTCAAGTGTCACATATTTGAATTTCATTAATAGTCGTTGGTGTGTGGTGGTAGATGCCGAGAGGGGGAGAGGATGAGGAAGTGGCTCTTCATTGGAATCAAATGCAGAAGGAAGAGTTGTTGCACCGCCTCGCAGAGTATAACTGTAAATACCACGGTAGGAAACCAGCCCAAAAAACTTGGGAAGAGTGGGCTACTGAACTACAAAAACATTTTACGGATCCGGTTACGGCGCCCAAGGTTCAACAGATGAAAGTGCATCTAAAAGCCAAGTTCGATAAGGAGGTTATGCTACACACAAACACATGCCTTGGTTGGGATCCTGTAACGGGCGCTGTGACATGTACGAACAAATATTAGGATGATTTTGCTAAGGAAAATTGCAGACGTTCAATTTTCCTTTTTTCCAGTTATTAGCATCACTTAGGACATGTGTTAAACATTTCCTTGCTTATGTCGTTGTTCTTTGTCACACAGAACAAGAAGTGGGCCAATGCTGCAAAGAAGCAGCCCCTAAAAAATTTTGACCTGTACTACGAGGCCTTTGGCAATACCCGGGCAAGTGGGGGTCTTGCGAAGGGTTTGGAAAAACCTACCACCGAGCATGTGGCCACCATCCCCATCCCAGATGAAGAAGGTGAAGGGGGGCGACATCGCAGTCGTTAGGCAGCGACGACGATTTTGTCACTATGATGCAAGATGGTTTGAACAATGCCAGGAAAGGCTTGAACGTTGTGTCCTCTTCTAAGGCAATTGGAAAGAAGTCTGTACGCAGTCACAAATGTCCGGTTGGCGATCCAGAGGCTAAGACACTCATTGGACGGCTTGTGGCATCTATAGAAAGTAGAAATAGTAGCAAAGCAACAAGTTTCAACGGGAATCAGACTCCTAGAACACCTTCTGTTTTGCAGCAGTGTCAAGTGCTTGTCAAGGGGATGGATCTTGATGATGAGAGTGTTGTAACATTTTTAGAGGCCATTGTGTGGTATCCGCACATGCAATAACTATTCGTGGATATGACAGAGACGCAAAGGGTTTTCTTCGTGACGAGGACTATTAACTCTAAAATGAATCAAACAAGCCAGCCTCTCTCGATGCCTAATCCAGCCATGGCCTCCAACTTCATGCAACCCCCGTTTCCAAACTACATGCCCTTTACCAACTTTTTCCAACAACCACCCTTCTTTAGCCAACAACCACAAGTACCTAGTTTTTCTCAACGGCCTCCTAACGTGCAGCCACAACATCCACCATTCCAAAACATGCCGGCAAATGTTATTCTCCAAACCCCTAACTTTCAATGTCAACCACCCTATTACGTGCCTAGTTTTCCACCTAACTCCGGTCCTTTTGGTGGAGAAACCAATGACGACTAGCTACGAGTTATCGGTCCTTTATCAATTTTTCTTTACGTGCTTTTTAACTATGTTGTATTGATATTATTGAGTCGATGTACTTCCGAACTATTGCTTCATTTACGTTTTCTTTCAATTTATGTCATGATGACATGTTGCAATTTGCATTAAAGACTTCACTTGTTCTGAAATGGGCACCTGCCCCTCAGCGACTTTTCAATACTTTGCAAGAATGTTATTGCCCAATTTCTACCTTTTTGTTGTACAGGTAACTTATAGTATAACATATTTGGCAAACAGGTCATAATGTGGAATGGAGGGCCTTCGAATGCGTCGCCTAACAACACATTGAGCGATGACTCTGATGATGAAATTGAGACAGCTGTCGTCGCGGCTGTCCTCTGGCATTACCACACATACATGGAAAGACAACCACCTCGACCTAAGCACACCTCTGCGTTGACAGGTATTATGTGTGTTGATTACTTGCTTGATGGCCACGATGACATAATTCAGAATAAGATTAGGATGAGCAGTGACTGTTTTAAGTGTCTTAGTGAACTATTAGAAGTTAGAGGATATTTGAGACCCACTAGGAATATGAATGTGGACGAGCAGCTTTTTATCTTCCTATAAATTGTGTCCCAAAGCCAAAGCAATAGGGAATCACAGGACTAATGGCAGCATTCTGGATCCACCATTTCCAAATACTTCGAGGCAGTATTGGCTGCAATATATAACATGTGCCATGATTTCATAACACCCCCGAATTTTAACATTACTGATCTAGTCATTGCGGTGAATGGAAGCAAGTATTTACCATGGTTTCAGGTATGTCATTGGACGGAGTCATATGCTTATCGACTTACTTGACGTAATTGCTAATAGTTGTTGTTAATTGATTACAGAATTGCGTTGGAGCTCTTGACGGGACTCACGTCCCTTGTGTTCCACCACCCGGTAACCCCGAAGTATGAAGGAACATGAAGGGTTTTTACTCTCAAAATGTGTTAGGGGTATGTTCATTTGACCTGAAGTTTACTTACATCTTAGCTGGATGGGAGGGCTCTGCACATGATGCGCGCGTTCTTGTGGACGCAACAGCGACATCGGATAAAAATTTTCCAAATTCACCGCCCGGTATGTGAACAATGATCCCTGCTATACATTTCGATATAGAAGCAATATCGTCAGTTTAGGGATCCTCTATTAACTATGACAATTGCTTCCAATACAATGTTTGATAGCACTAAAGATTTGTCCGTACTTAATTATTGATTTGTAATGGATAATATAAGGAAATACTACCTTGTACACTCTACCTACGCGAACAACAATTGTTTCTTGGCGCCGTACCGGGGGAGCACATATCACCTTCAAGAGTATAGGGCAAGACGTGGCCATCCTCAAACTCAGCGTGAGTTGTTCAATTATACGCATTCGTCCCTAAGAAATGCTATTGAGCGCACTTTCGGTGTTTGGAAAGCAAGGTTCCGCATATTGAAGTGCATAAATAATTACCCAATAGAGAAACATATACAAATTCCTATTGCTTGTGTCGTGCTTCACAATTTCATACACATGTACAACCGTAACGGCGATCTACTAAACCAATACACACGAGACGGAGTACTAGTTACTGAAATTGATCTAGAGAATGCGGATCAAGATGTTAATCAGAATCACAATCCTGATCGGGCAACTGAACAAAATCACAACTCTGCAAATCGTAGAGCAATGAATATTTTGAGGGAAGAGATGACTGCTAGCATGTGGGGGGCATTGGAAGCATATCGTAATCGGTAGTTACATATATTTGTTTCGCATTTTCAACGACCTTATTAATATGGGTTTGTTATGTATTTGCTTACCCAATTTTACACCATTAATAGTTTGTAATGCTAAACTTATGGACGTTCTTTTTTTATTTATGAATGTAGGCGTTTATGGTTTCTTTCTTTAAAAAAATCCATGTCAATACTTGCTAAAATTAGAGTTATGTTTTTGTCAAAGTGAACACAAAACTCAAGTTCAACATTCACAAACTATCCAAGTGAACACACAACTCAAATTTCAAATACAATTCCAATTAAACTCATTTTTTTAACTCTAATCTTGAATTTTAAATCGCTGAAACGAACGCACCCTTAATTGACTCAAATAATAAACCATGACAAAGTTGGTTAAAAGACATTTCATTTTTTAGAAAACGTGTTAAAATATGTTTAGTTACACACTATTTTTAAACACCAAAATTAGCGAGTGATTTGAGTCCCAAACTGATTAACCTCTCAAGAAAGCTTTGCATTATGCCTATTCTTTTGGAGTGTGACTTGAGTGTAGTTTTTGAGTTGAATTTGAGTTATAACTTGAGTTGAAGTTGTAACTTGAATAAAGTTGAGTAAAGTTGAATAAAGTTGGAACTTAAAATAACGTGAACTTGAATAAAGTTGTAACTTGAGTTTAGATTTTTTCTGAGTTTTGTTGCAAAAGAACAACCCCTGAGTGTTTGACAACGGCAATTGGTACAACAAACACATTTGCCACTTTTGTTCTTCAATTGTTTTCATTGGCCATGCTTTTCTACCATCATCCTCCTTAGCTCAATTTTTTTGGGGAGCATGAGTTAAATAAAACTTTTAAACTAAATTAATTTTGAATAAATTATAATTAGAAGTGAAAGTTAAGGATATAAATATAAATTTTAAAAATTTGGCATAGAAGTTAGAATTAAAATTTTAAGGGGACAAAGTAATAAATTCTACATCAATTTAAGAGTATAAATGAAATATTTTAGAACGTTCAAAATAAAATTTGGAATTAGAAATTATGGGGACAAAACAAGAAAAAATAAGGTAAAATTATAAATTTTTTAAAAAAATGAATAGAAGGGCCAAAAGGAGCTAATTGAGCCCGGGGCTTACATCCCATGTTTGGGGCGTTAGTTAGCTCCGTCCTTAGATGTCCTTACATTCTTATCTATCATCACTCACATTTACTTGAATCACAGTCCATATATGAACTAAAAGTGCTAGTCAATTATTCTCGTAAATCTGTCTTTTTATTTCGAAAAAATAGTGTGTCGAACTTCTAATAGATAAGAGAGCCATATCATTATAGAGAAAATTGGTGACCTCACCATTTAAACATATTGTTCTAAGATTTTTACATTTAACTCTTAATTAATACTCTTTTAACCAATTTAATACTTCTTTAATTAAAGTATTAATTAAGTGAAAAGTTAAAAAATCTAAGACTCATACATTTTAAGTAGTATTTGTCTCTTTTTTCTTAGATACCCACTATGATAATTACACAATTATTTTGTTTTCGCTTGTAAGCGAGACACTAGACTGAGCTAAAAGCAAAAACACAACAAAGAAAGAAAGAGTGAGTACTGAGTCATGATCAGGTGAGATTTCAATACTGAAGAATACAAAGCTTTTATAATCCACTCATCTGAAAAAAAAAAAAAAAAAAAAAAAAAAAAAAAAAAAAAAAGAGAGATTCGACATATGGTCCTACTTCTTTCCGACCTCAATAGAGAGCAGAAATAAAACGTGCTATATTTGCCGAGTTTAGTTAGTTCACTGTGCACGTTTGTTCTTTTGACCAAAATAATATATCTGGTTTATCTTATTTCTGAAGGCTGACATATTACACTTTATTCCAAACAGGTGCCGTGGTCCCTCTCATCCCACTACTTAGTTAATTACTCCTTTAAAAGACAATAATAATTGAATAATTAACTTTTTTTTTTTCTCGTTTGATGAATCAATTACGGAATTACCTTATTGTTATTTGTTATGATTTTCTTTTAAAAAATCTGTCATTCCGATCGGGATAGAAACTCTAATTAAGAATATGTATGTGTGTGTGTGTGTGTGTGTGTATATATATATATATATATATATATATATATATATCGCTTGCTAATTAAGAAAGTTACTGATTTGGGAATTATAACATGCTCTAATCTTTTGTTATTATCTTATTGACAATGTTGGTAACTGCCAAACTTTTTGGTTTGTGAGGTTAATTCTCATAATCAAAGATAAAATTGGCTTTTGCTTTCATTTTTTTGTTTATTTCTTTATTTATTGTCTGAAAGCGATTTTGTTTTTCTTTGTTAACTAGTCAAAGCATATGCATATCATTCAGCATACTGTTGATCCATTCATTCGCCCTCGCCAGAACACATCTCTCTCTGCATGCCCATTGGAAGTTAAAACCATTTAAAATTAAAAAAAAAAAAGAAAAAGAAAAGAAAAGAGAAAAGAAAAGAAGAAGAGAAATCCCTGATATGGCTGAAGTAAAGGCATGAACCTTGCCTGATTATTCGGTCTTTGATAATTCCATAAAGTAGCGAACATAATCGATTCCCAATATATAATTGCTTAATCTATACCCCAATGATCGTTAGGGTAAATATAAAATATATATTATATGCGTGTAAAAGTTCTAATTCTTTTTTGGACAATAAGAGTCTGTTTGAGACGTGTATTTAAATTATTATGATTTGGGTTTTGATTCAAATTTTTTATGAGAGAACTATTGGTGAAAATTTTTTTAATTCAAATTTTTTATGAGAGAAAAATACTGTAAGAGAATTATAGTTTAAGTTTTTAGTATATATACTAAATAATCCATAAGTAATTAATCCCTACTTTCTTGAACGTAAGCGGATTATCGACTAAAGATGAATATTGAATATATATAAAATAATATCATAGCCCCAAAAATATCATATAGAATATTTATCATATTAATCGAGTTAATTTCTAATTTTTACATATCCTAGCCTGCATATGTATCAAGGAAATATTGACGATAGCAACAACGGGGCTACATAAGAAGATTACACGATGATCTATTAGTTACAAAATAAAACGACATTTAAAGGTGATATTAGTAAAGTACACTGATTATGATCAAGTCATATTATTTGTAAATATAGGTGAATAATTCGAATCGATAAATCATATAATTGATCATATAGTACTATTTTTGTTGTGTTTATGATAATGATTATTGACACTTGTTTGTTTCTGTTGCTTGCCTCACTATCATTTTATCGTAATTAGTAGTGGCCAAATACTTGTCGATAGTGAAAGGTAGGTGCTGCAGAGTCAAGCAACGTGAGCTGATCGATTGAATAATAAATCAAACTAACAAGTCGTGGATAAAGCCAAGCTTATATATATATATATATATATATATATGCGCGCGCATATTATTTGTATTAGGTAAGATCCCTTCTATCTTTGTTTTATACGTATGAGGATTGTGTTTATATTGTCGAAAAGTACACAGTATAAGAAAACAAATTAAGCAGCCAAAAATGAACATGAAAAAGAAAAAAAAATGGAATAATGATTTGTGATTGCTTGTTCAATATTAAAAATTCTGTGAACAAAATTTCAACCATTAATTGTTAGTTAGACATGGAAATTAATTAGTACTTGTGGAGAGTTTTGAAAACAAACTAAAAACTTCTATTTTTTATTTTTATTTTTATTTTTTTGCAGAGTAACAATGCCCTAATTAATCATGGTACACTATACACATAATTATTACTTGAAAAATAATAACACAAATGTGTATGTGTGTGCATATTAAGATATGAGATCTAACATAAAATTTTATGAAATAGAAATTAGACACATGTTTTATAAGAGTCAAAAGTCCTAAAACTAAAATGTAACTAACCAACCACCCATCCAAGTTGCTCCTTACGAGGATTCGAAAAAGACAGAAACCTACAAAGTAAAAAAAAAAAAAAAAAAAGGATCTGGGTGCTGTTCTTAATTATATACTTATATTAGGGTTCGGATTTAGATATATCATATTATCATAGCAAGAAAAAGAAAAAAATATATATCTCTTTCTGTCCAGTTTTGCTCTCTTTCATTCTCTTAGACTTATTCCAAGTAGTACATATACCAAATCAGATCTTCTATCTTTTCTCTCCCTCCTTATAATGTCGTCAGCAGAGGACACCTCAGCCGCATAATGGAGAAATCAAAATATTTACAGGTACAACCAAAAGTTTTAATAAAATATCTTTTACTTGTTTTCTATAGGATATATAACTACTATACGTACATCATTGATGAGCTGCTCAGGATATATATATATATATATATATATATATATATATATACACACACACACAAATATACCACTCATATATGATACACACACACACACACACAACCATACGTATATGCACACACACAACATAAGTGAGACTGGTAAAGAAATAATGTTCGGACTTTCAAAAATACCAACTAATTAACTATATTCACAAAAAAAAAAAAAAAACCCTACTAAACTAAATTAATTACTACAGCCATGCATGATGTAAAACCACATTAGGTTATCCAACCAACAATCAATTATACATAAAACTAATATATATTTTATTTTCTCGATCAGTTGATAGGTTTGGATTCGTTCAGACTATTTCTTTGCTAGACAAAATCATTAGATTCTTGGATTTTGATTACACGGGAATTTGTTTTTCAAAAAAGTCCTACACAAATAAAACATGTGACTTATTTTAGTTGTTTATCATTTCGAAAGGAACCTTAACAGTTGACATTGACTTCTAACCATTATTGATGCATATAAAAATCAACATATACTCCATCACTAATTAAAAAGCAAGTAAAGAAACAGAGAAAAAGATAATCACGCATTTAGCTCTTGTGTTTTTTTTTTTTAATATATCTTAGTGGTAGAATAGATAAAGCTCTAAATTAATTAAAGACGTGAATAGGGTTCAGTGAAAGCGGTTGTATAAAAGTGACATATCTATATATAATTAGATATATATACATATTATTATTAGATAATTAAATGACGATGCTTTTATGAGTTAAGAAACTAGAACAATCTTTTACATTAAGAAATTAAAAACAAAAGAAGAAAGAGTCTTGTTAGATGACGTGCTTCAGACGATATACTTACTTTATATAATTATAATCAAATAATTTTACCCTTTTAAATTAATTTCTTTTAGACTAGAAAGATGCGACCTGTCCCTTATATGCAATATTATATGAATAAGCCATTGTGGAACATGACTCACTACGTTATGACTATGATTACTGATGTAGAACTAATAGAAATATGTCTATCTATCAGTTGTGTGAATACGTTTATTCACACATATGTAAATTGAAATTTCAGTTTCAAACTACACAATTTTTTTTTAAAAAGTCTCCACTTGCGACTTTTCTTTCCTGACCTTTTTTTCCCCTTCATTTAACGTCATTGACCTACTTCAAGAAACAATATTGCATATAACTGGTGTTAATTATGAAACGTTCTTTAGTCTTAAATTCAAAAACTATTTTTTTTTTAACATATCCCTTTCGTGTGAAGAAGCATTTTAACAAGCACGCATATATTTAGAGTAGAAATATTACAAACTTCATCCATCAAACTTATTTCAATTGGGTTCTATATATAGTAGATTGGTTTCTTAGAGAATTAAAAAAGGATATAATTAGAAGGATTTTTAAATTATAAATAATATAGGAAGTTAAAAAATTATCTAGATATTTAACACATTACATATATTGTTAAAATTTGAAGCAACTTTAAGCCTTTATACATCTAAAAATTAGTACGTATAAAATGTAAACTTTCGAACTACTACTCTAGTATGTATATAATTAGTAGATACTTTAAGTATACTTATCTATTCATCTAGTTGCGAAAATAATTAACATTAAATATATTGTCACCTCCAATGGCCTATATGAATACAAATTAATACACTTACAGCCGCGATCAATGGATTCTAAGTGGGGCACATGAACCTCACTATTCACCTGTAAACGTATAGTATCAAGTTTTGATAGTATAATGTGAGTGAGCATCGTCTTCACAGGGATTGGGTGTTAACTTACCGCTAAATACTGCGATTATTGTAACTCAACTTTATCTAGGCAACTGAACTTAGTGAAATAAAAATAGAACTAGAACAAATATAAATACAAAAACAAAATAACTATGAAAACTTTTATGCACAAATGTACTAATTACTTAACTTCACCTTATCATTCCTATGTTCATCCTATCAAACCATTGCTAGCCAATTCCACTCAATTCATAAATCAAAGGTTCGAATCTAACCTCGCTACCTCTCGTGAGCATCAAACGAAATCATATGCATGAATACCCAAATCAATATTTCTATCTAACCCGTTTACTCATACACTCATTAAGTTTAGCCTTTAAATTAGAATTCAAATGTCGATCGCCTCCCAACCTCACAACATTCAAAATCCTAGTTGATAATCAAGGTCTTGATCACCTTCCGGTCTCACAATATCATAGACTCTCAACGAGATTATCTAAGTGTTGATCTCCTCCCAGACTCACAACAACCTAAACTATCTTTCCCAATTCCGGACTATGAAATCAATCTCTCTCGAGCATCAAAATCACAATCTAAAATTATCTAACTCATAGGCCACATAAATTAGAAACATCAAGCATAGAGAAACATAAATAAATTAAAATGAAATTTAAAATAACAATTGACAAGATAATCAAACATTGTTCAAATAAAGCCACATCAAGCCCTAGAATACGAAGTCTAGCAACCAAAATCACAAATTTAAGAATAAAAACTAAAAAAACTACAAAGAAAAGGAAAAAGGGAGAATGAAGAGAAAACTCTTGTAGAGATGAGCTTCAAGCCTTCAACTCTTCAAGAATCTCTCCCAAGCATTTTTCATGAATATCCAACTCCAAGCTCTTCTCTCTAGAAATTTTTGTGCCTCTCATCCTCTCAAAGTTGGGAACTAAGCTTTTTTTGTTTTTTTTTTTGTTTAAGTATGCTCAAACATGGAGAAAATCTTAGCCAAACTCATCCAAGGGTCCAAAATTAGCCATCCATATTGATCAAGGGTTGAAAAATAGCCCAAAGTTCATCAACAGCACGTAGGAGGGTGCATCCGCGCGCCTCGGTGGCGCGGCCACACGGCTAGTGGCGCTCGCAAGCGCACTGTGGTGCGGGCGCGCGCCTCAGGTGGTGCGCCCGCGCAGGTGGTTCTGCCCAAGAGGGCCCTTGTGTGGCCTTGAGTGCTTTTTGCTCCAATATTTTACTCCAAAATACCATTAAGTCTCATTTTATTATTTTCATATAAAAGAACACCAAAAGCACATTAAACTAACAAAAATGTTTAAAGACTTATAAATATATAAACTTAAAAATACTTAATTTATCGGTAAATAACCTTCTCATCACCCACCAATTCCAAACATTCATAATTGACAAATCACGAACAAGGAGTACTCATTCAATATTCTTAATATCTCTTTCTACACTATGTTTTCACATTGACCCTCATCTAAATTTTAGGCCATGTGAATCCCCTTTCACGATTACCCTTTTACGATTACATGATGTACAATTAACCCAATGACGGCCACTAAAAGGGGCTTTTTTTATTTACATTTACAGCGAATAAAATCGTTGTCAATTATATAAATCAATATATAAATATATTTCCCCAGAAAAAAAAATAATCATCATATTATTATATTCAAATGATTTCCCAGAAAAAAAAAATAATCATCATAATATTATATTCAAATGATTTGTCACTATCACCGAGGAGATTTTAGTGACTCCACTTGGGATTTGCCACGGGGACCTCTCAATCTGATGAAAAGCCTGTACTCATCGAATGTCATGGGTGTGTATAGTGCTGGTTTATCTGGCGTCACGAGCTCCTTGGCTGGCTCTATAGGAATGTCACTTTTTGGATTGTAAAAGAAGGCAAGTGATACCCTCTCTTTGCCTGAATTTACCAGCACTCTGTGCTCAACGCTCTTGTATATTGCATTGCTCAATACCTACAAAATTCCATGCACAATATTATATGATTAGTTAAATTGTTTGCTTAGCAAATTTTGTTTAAAAACTGAACAAAGCATCTCTTGCCATTTAAAACTAACACAACTGGTTGGGTGCGTGAATGCGTCAACTGATGATTCAGTATTGAAATCTTGATATTTTATTGTATTGTGTCCCCCTCCCCTAACTTAGATATATAAAAAAGAAAAAAAAAAGAATAAAGCATCTCCATACTACTATTGTATGTGTGAGTTGATAAACAAGTTTTGGTTAAAAAAAATAATAATGACCTAGTATATAAATTGCCCTCTTGGGTATATGTACTAATTGTGCATGGTAGGTGTGAACGGGGGATAAATAAGAAATACTTAATTTGGTTGCGTGGGGTTAGATTATTTTTGGATGGGCAAGGATAGAAACTATCGGCTAGGTTATAGGCTTTATTATCATTATTATTATTATTATTATTATTATTATTCAAATGCAGAATTGTACTTGGGAAAGCATCCCTTTCAAGAATTATACTATTCTTATGTGAGAAAATTATTGAACTTATTTTTAGAGTGTATAGATATGAATTTTTACTTCTTATTTTTTATTAATATAGTTATTTGACTAAAAAAATATATTAATCAAGAGTAAAATGTAAAAATTTAAATCCATGCACTCTAAGAATTATTTGTCTCCTTTCCCTTTCTTATTCACATGGAAACAACATATTGCAGTGATTTTAAGAGCTAGCGCCAGAAAAGTCACAAATGAAATTGGAAAAAGGACATATAGTTGCTATTTTAATGCATTTCAAGCACGTTTGGAAATTGGAAAGGTTGATTTTCGGAAAAACTGAAAGCAAAAATAAGAAAAAAAAGGATATATGGTCAGGAATTATATGGTTATGAACATGAAGGACCTTATCCTCTTGTTCCTATTTTTCCATATATATATATATATATTTATATATATGTATGTATGTATGTATGTAGACTAAAAATAAGATCCTATCCGATTCCAAGTATGAATTAGCAATACATGTTTATCCTGTTTCTATCAGCTTGCATTTAAAAAGAACCTAAAAAATTCTTTACATTAAAGGGTCTATCGTCAAACAGCCAAAGAGGCCATATGTGCCAACTCAAGAAAGATCAACTTGGCAATTGGCGCTTAAGCATTAGTTTGCAAACTGAATTAAATTAAACTTGAAAGCAGTCAAGGGAAGTTGGCCCCTCCCATAGACAAATTTAATGGATGGAAAAAGACACAAAGTAATTAATATTGAACTTGTTTTTCTTTTCTTTTTTCCTTTCACCACCACCGAAAAAGAGAGGTGAAAAAAGTGAGTAAATTAATGAGAAATAATAATTTTTCCCACTCCCCGTAATGCATGTGCTAAGAAGCATGATATATGGATAATTCAAGAGACCAAAAAAAAAAAAAAAAATTGTTCATGCACTCAACTGTTTTTGGGCTTTGTCAAGAAACAGAAGACAAACAATACCACAACTAATAAATGGGAAAAATATACACACACATATATATAGCCAAATGTGAATTCAAGGTTTTGAACACCAAAATTGAATAACTGTTAATTATTAATAATAGCTGTTGACGGTGAAATTTCGTTTCCCACACAACAATAGCTATCCCACCAAAACATGACCCCTCCATGTGCTTATATAAGGTGCATGAACATTCACAGCCAAACATCGATCTTTCACTCTAAGGATAATAATCCATAAAAATAAAAGAAACCCGTATATCCCAAAAAATGAGAAAAAAAAAAGAACTAAAAAAGGAAAAAAAGGGGAAAAAGCGGAAAATTGATTGTCACCTGAATTTGATCACCAATATTGACAATGAAAGCGTGTGGAGCAGGTTTGACTGTGATCCAAGAAGTGTCTTTTCGGACTTGAAGGCCCGTGACTTGGTTATCCGGTAGTAACAGGGTCATCCCTCCAGGGTCCGAGTGAGACGACAGTCCTAGGGTCAGCTCTGGTTGAGGGCATTTTGGGTAATAGTTCACCCTTAGACATGCTCCTATGTCCTCCCCGCCAAAGGCATTTTGAAGAAAGTGCTCTTTTAGTCCAAGGTTTACCGATAATACCCGTAGGAGTCTCCCACACAGCTTCACCACTTCCCTTCCGTACTCATCAATTACTTCTCTGTTTCATTAATTATCAAACTATTTCAGTAAATTATTATTCATAGCTTTTTATAGTATTTTTTCTTATAAAAAATATGCATAATTTAAAAATAATTCTGAATTATGATTTTAGATCCATTTAATTAAACGTCCACTAAATCTCCACCACAACAGAGAAAAAGGGAAAAAAAAAAAAGGGTCATTTTCCACTTATTTCATTGTAGCATATCACCCACGCAAATTGAGATATTTCGTCACAGTTTACACATTTCGCTACATTTTGTCACGTTTTCTTCAACTTTTAATTCGGACGAAACTTATAGATCTTCCCGTCCAAAAAATAAATAAATAAATAACAAAACGTAGCAAAAAGTACTAACTCAAATAATACGTAATACGTCATAGTTACATGTATTATTTAGCGGTAAATTCACGTATGACTCCAATAATAGAGAATATATAAATAAGTACCTGCAATTAGGAGGAAGGTGAGGCCACTTCTTGTAATCTTTCAAACAGGAGGGAAGATAGTGAAGAAAGTAGTAATCACTCCAGTCAAGAATGGCGCCTTTCTGAACTCCCAAACGGCTGCCGTAGCCTTCGTAAGTCCTCGGCGAGTTGGCGTAGAGTTGCTTGGTTTCGATCGGCAAATAAAAAAAATCGCGCCAAACTCCGAGAGCCGCGTCCATTAACTCGGGGCTGACGCCGTGGTTGACGACTTGGAAGAATCCCCACTCGCGGCATGCCTCCAACACTATCCGCAGCGTCGCGGTCCGAACGACGTCGTCGTGGCCGTAGAGGCCGCTCATGTCAACGACGGGGATGTTGGCGTCGTTTGACGAGTCAAACGACGGTCGTTCGGTGTCGGGTTTCACATAACGGTCGGGGATGGAAGGTAGGCCGCTCTCCGACAGGGATTGGACTCGGACGATTGGCTCTGGCCATTCTTGTAGGCTGTTATTGCAGTTCTTCATGGTTTTTTTGTTTTGAATTTTGGGTTTTGTTTTTCAGACAGTTTGCAATTCCAAGGTAGATATGGAATTTATTGACATGTACGATGAAACTAAAAAAACCTACTTGCTAGATAGTAACGATATAGCTACTTATTCTTGGATTATAAGATTCTTTTCCCTGAAAACCCATCCCCCAAAAAAGAAAAAAAAAAAAAAAAAAAAAGGAAAAGTGAATTGTGTATGAGTGTATCTATCTATGTTCGTGTGTGGTTGAGAGAGAAAGAGAGGGAAGTGGGGAAGAGTGAGGGGAGTGGTAGTTTGAAGGGGTGAGGAATGGCTGAGTGAGGTGGACATGAAAGAGAAAACGTGAAATATGTGGGGATATTTTTTTATATAATGAAGAAATAAATGTGTGGGAATAACTGACTTTTATGCATTTGATAGATAAGAGAGAGAGAGAAAGCGATGAGAAGAGAGAGAAAGAGAAGAGAAGAGAGAGAGATGTTTGGTTGTGTGGTTTTGTGGAGTACTTTGTTGAGTATATAGTACTGCGGTCGTGTGGTAGAGGATGGTGTCTTTACCTAAAGGTGACAATTTGTGTTAGTAGATTGTGTTCGTATTAACTCGTTTATTAATCGTGTTAAAAAATATTAAATTAAACACGATATGTTTATTAAACGTGTTAAAAATGTTAATCTAAATCTAACTCATTTATTAATTGTGTTAATCGTGTCAATTTGTATAACCCGTTTAAATTAATATATTGAATAAATAACTAATATAATAATGACTTATTTAATACAGTGAAGACATGTTTAACATGTTTATTGGTTAATTTATCTTTTCTTATAAAAAATTATAAATGAATTTTACCTATAAATATTAAAATTTACATTATTTGTATTTAATATCTCATGTAAACTTAAATTATAGATGACACATATAGTTAATTATGTCAATTCATGTTAGGATGTCAACCCTAACTCAACTCATTTATTAATCGTATTAATCATGTCAATTCGATTATGATCTAAACTCATTTATAGTAAACTTACACCCGTTAATTTCATGTGAGTTTTGAGTCATATCGTCGTATCGCTACCCGCCAACGCTATCTTTAACTTGATGAGGTTCACAAAACGACAGGCCGACAGAGAAGAAAAAAGACAAAGAACAGAAACATACTCTACAACTTAGATGAACCAATTGGGCCATGTATAACTCGTGTGTCTTTAGCCTTTGGAAGATCAATCTTAGGTTGGTCCCCAGGCCATTTCGGCGCCGTGATCAACTTGGTCATTTACTAGCTACCACCCTTCATTAATTTAATTAATTGCCTCTAAATTCTTTAATAATAATGATAATAATAATAATAAAAGAATAATGTTATTTTTTTCGCCTTGTATTAATTAATTTATTAGCGATCCGTGATGTTTCAATTGTGCAAGCAAACGTAGCAAGCTATTTAAGATAAATACTTGTGATTAGGCTGACTTTAGTTCTAATTTGTTTTGTAGGAATGATTGACAGTTCGAAGGTGTTTATTTTTGAATTAGATTAACTAAATGGATTTTTTTTTTTGGAAATAAAATTGTATTGGGTAGCGACCTAGTACACGAAAATCAGTCGGCAAAACAAAGTACAAAAGTAGGCATAATATACTGGTTGATGATCTCAATCTAGCAATCAAAATACTATTCTATTATAAAAAGAGATAAATTAGAAATTACTCTCTTTTTCTCTGCCGGCTCAAATTAAATTCCATTATTCAATCAGAGTGAGAGAATATCTTCAAGGTAGGAAAACAATAAAATATAATAAAAACGGCATTGAGATCTTTAGTCTATAATTCGATAAGAATAAGTCATTTAACATATTTTCAGCCAAAAAAAAAAGTCATTTAAAATGTTAAAAATCACCCGTTATTCATTTTGTGACGTTAATTAATCTTCAATATAAACACATGTGCACATACATATTAAATTTGTTTGAGTAGTGTAAATCGGAAACATGTTGGTCATGTTTTGTTAATATCGTATGCATCAAATTACAAAATAATTAAATAAATATATTTCTATTCCACTATTTTTTTTTCCCTTTTTCAAAATATTTTTCTCCTTAAAAAGCCAAAAACAAGTAATCTCATAATGACAATAAAAGAAGCAGCTAGATAGTGTGACCTGTTCCACCTTGGATGGGCCTTAAGAATTAATTACCTTTTTCCTTAAGCCAACATTTGCGGCCAGTTCCATTGGTGTTTAGTGGATATGTATTAGTTCTTTTTAATATATTAATATAAGTTTAGGTTTAAATATCAGAGATAGAAAAATTTTAATCATGTTTTTTCTTGAAGTATATATGTAAATATATACATATATATATATATATATATATGAACTAGTTCGATTACAGGGTTGAGAAACGTTGGATACTTCCGGCCCTAACCTCCCGATGGATTAGTGCTTAAGTGCTGAAAGAAAAAAATGAAAAAAAAACCGTACACACATGTCTACACAATATATATAGATATATAATTACTGCACACGAAAGAATATTGGATGTAAATGACCCTTAATTATATTTGCTTCGTTACATTATGATTCTATGTGAATACTACGAATACAGTCAAACGACGATGAGAATGACCTCGTCCGGGAAATTAAACGACAATATTTAAAGTACAAATTGGACCAGTTTTTAAGCAAAATTTGTTGTTGGTATACTATATCATATATATATATATATATATATGCTCACTGCTCAGCTCGATTTATGTCGGTAATATATATCATGTTTTTATCATATATAATCCTGCAAGATATGCATTTGACGTATTCCTTAATCCAATTCTTTTGTTTTTTGTGGGCATTCAATAAATATTGGAAGAAAACAGAAGTAATCTGTGTGAAAGGTGTATGTATCACCAACAAAACAAAGGAAAAACAATATAGGAACTATATGGTAGTTTACATTGTGATAGCTTGTTTTTAGTTTTCTATAAACGATTGTAAGACTTTTGAATCTAAAAACTTCGAGACTAAGAAAATATATAAAAGTAGTTGAAAAAGGAATAACTCCATGTGAAAGACGTGTATCATTTAAAGAGAAATGATTAATTTGCTAGCTTAAATACATGTGCTTGGCTTTAAAGAGAGCTCACGATAGTTACGTGAAAATATCTTAATCTTTGTTGATCATCAACCACATAGAGATACCAACTCAAATATCAACTCTTGTGTATTAATTAATGTGACATCTGAGCAATAGCGGATGTATATATAGTTTAGTGGGGGCGGATTTTTTTGAAAAAAATATTACACCTTAAAATTTTAAGATTTTACACTTAAGCCTCCACTAAAATATATTAAGCCTCCATTAAGATATACTATAATTCTTAATATGCCCCCATACTTTTTTTAATTTTTTATTTATCCTAACTTTTCATATTTTTTATGTTATTAATTTGTTAAAAAAAAAAATTAGTGTACGCCCTTCACTGAAGTGAGAAGCTAACTCTGTCACTGCATGTGAATTGTTATTTTTATATTAGTGGGTATTTAAAAATATTATCACGTCAATTAATAAAAAGAACTGCATTACTAATATAAGAAACGACAACTTACTACATTTGTTAGTACACAAAAATTAAAATTTGAGTTGATATCTTTAACATTATCTTAGAAAAAGAAAAGACTTTTTTAGAACTCCATAAACGCATTGACATATATAGAGAGAGAAGGAAAATAGATATAATCATTAGATGAGTGATAATAAGTAGCTAGGAGTGTTTGGTATTCAGATTACGTCCTAAGATTAACATATAGGAGTAGCTTAAGTTCTTCTAAGCTCAATACGAATTCTGGCCGTACATCCCGAGCAATCCTCACTCAAAAGGAAGTCTACGATCATTATGAGTGCGTTTGGAATTGATTCCAAAACGTTTTTATTTTCTGTACGAAAATGAAAATGAAAACGTTTTCATTTCATTTTTGAATTATTTCTGAAAATGCGTTTGGTAGTTTTATTTAGAGATTGATTTCAGTTTTAAAAAAAAAAAACTGAAACTGCGTTTGGTGGTTTCATTTTTGAAAACATGTAATAGTATTTAATATATTAAATAAATAATAATTGAATCATAAATAAAACACTAATAATTAATAAAATATGCAAATTACAATATTAGCTTAAATTATTGTCGCATATATGAATCCCACATTTGATTAGCTAGATGATCCCTAAAATTAACCATGTAATTCCGTTGTTGCCGACCACCCATTTCAGATGTTTCTGCTTCTGGTGCATCCATACCATGTTGTTGTTCCTGTTGCCCTTCTTGTTCTCCCTCAATATCTTCTACGGGCAAATCGACCTCATATTGTCTAAATAGAGGTTTATCTCGCGCATGCATCTTAATTAAATTGTGGATCACACAACAAGCTATTGGTATAACATTTTGTCTTGGCATCCAATAATTGGTCATATGCCTAAGAATTTTAAACCTTGCTTTCAAGACCCCAAAGCACCTCTCTATGCAATTACGCAATGAAGAGTGATAATAATTGAATAACTCTTGTGGTCCCGTTGGTTGACCACCATTTCTAAACTGTTGAATATGGTACCTCTGACCATGAAATGGTGCCTAGTTCGTCTGTTTCCAATCGACATCAATAATTGGATATAATGTTGTGGTTGTTCATCATCATCTGATGACTGGAGAAAGTCAACAGCTCTGGCATCATTCTCACCATCTGAATCCATATTAACCTAAAAAATGAACTAAGACCGGAACTAATCAAACATCCATATAACATTAACTAATCAAACGAAGAACTCTAATGTAATTCAATCCGACTAAAAACAAATAACAAAGTCTAACAAACACAAGTCCAAGAGAAAAATCTGTTGTACATGCTCAACAATACTTAAAAAAAAACATACGTTCGAGAGGAAACAAATAAAGAAAACAACACAATAATCATTTAAACTACAGGCTTCGAATCCATGAAAGATGACGACAAGTGGGCATTTTCACAAACATCCTCCTAAGGGAAATGTCAACCGCCAACTGGTGCGCTGCCTTAGTATACGTATTGTCGTCTAAATACTCCCCATACTCATTCAGCAAATCCATACAGGTTTCAATACTTGTAGTTGGATCCTCTTTCTGAGCCTCGGCTAATGCCATAGTACGAGCTTGCCTATCAGCTAAATATTGCTGAAACAAATCAACCTTTTGAACAGATGTCTCACTACGTAGGGTAGCACTCTTTGCCAAAGCCTGTATAGCCGCGGCAACTGCACTGTTGTTCTTGCCCTTCTTCTTGAATCGAGTAGTAGGACCCTGAGACCGTCTGTTTCTATTGTCTTCTGCACCCCGGACTTCATCCGAGTCCCATGTACCCTCCTCCACCTCTTCCGGTTGTGTGGCCGCCCTTTTCGCCGCATTCAAAACATTAACAGCAGTATGTGCATTCATTGACCCCTGTCCAGTAGCAATAGTCCCAAAAAAAATCTGTGAAAGTTGGGCAAAGTTCTGCAAACCCCCTTTCTTGAATTTCTTAGCCTCAGGATGTTTCTAACATTATAAAGAAAACAAGAGTAAATACTCATGTGCAATCCAAACACCAATTCAACTCTTTCATATAACATAAGATGTTAATGCTCAAAACTTACCGCCACATATGAATCCCATACTTCTTTTTCAGCTGTGACAGTGTTAGCCTCAGAATCCCAACCAAACCCTATTGTTTCAATTAATGCCTTAAACTCCCTCGTGCTACGTCTAAGTCTATTCCACTTTACTTTAAGCTGGTCTGATGTGAAATGCTTACCAAACTTAAGTGTTATTTCATTAGCAATTTTCATCCACGTTTTTTTGTCCAGAGTGGATGTTTGCATCCCAGTCTTTGACTCTTCCTATATCAGTTCTACAAAAAAAATCCTCAATTGCGGCCGGCCATTTCGTATTATCGTCCTTATCACACATCTAAAATAACACACGCGCAGGGTCTGATGGGGGCTGACAATCAGCCCCCATTAGGGCTGATTATCAGCCCCCATTGGAGCTGATGGGGCCTGATTTTCAGCCCCTATCAGGGCTGTAATCAGCCCCCATTGGGGCTGATGAGGACTGATAATCACCCCCCATTGGGGCTGATGGGGGCTAAAAAGGCTGAAATCAGCCCTCATTGGGGGTGATGGAGGCTGATTATCAGCCCCCATCAGGACTGGTAATCAGCCCCCATTGGGGCTCATGGGGGCTGATTATCAGCCCCCATCAAGGCTGAAATTAGCCCCCATTAGGGCTGATGGGGGCTGATTGTCAGCCCCATGGGAGCTGATAATCAGCCCCCATTGGGGCTCATGGGGACTGATTATCAGCCCCCATCAGGGCTGAAATCAACCCTCATTGGGGTTGATGGGGGCTGATAATCAGCCCCCATTGGGGCCTCCCAGGTCAGCCCTAATGGGAGGCCCCCAAGGGCTGATTCAGCCCCAACGGGGGCCTCCCAGGGGCTGATTCAGCCCTCATTGGGTCTGATTATCAGCCCCCATTGGTTATCAGCCCCTATTAGGGGCTGATTCAGCCCTAATGGGAGGCTCCCAGGAAAAAAAATGGAAAAAAATTCAGCAATTCAGATAATAAAAAAATTAGACAAAATACTAACCAAATCAAACGGAAATCAACCGATTTCGTTGAGTATATCAAGTCAAAATCATTATCAAAAAAACCCATAAAAAAATAACCAAATCAGCTAAAACAACTCCAAAATCAGCTAAAAAAACTCAACCAACTCAGGCGGGAAGGAAACCAAATCAGAAAACGAATAACTCGGTGAGAAAAGCCATACCTTGGTGAGAAGAGGCCGAGACGAGAACGGGAAGAACGGAGGAGCCCCAACGGCGCAAGTCAGGCGAGAAGGAAACTGGAGAAAACGAATCCGGTGAGAAGAACGGAGGAGCTCGGCCGGCAAGAAGGCTGAAGAATTTGGGCTTAAGAATGGCTGAAGTAGAAAAAAAAACTCAGACGGGGGAGGCTAAAGTAGAAAACGGGAGAGAAAAGGAAAAGAAAACGAAAATGGAGAAAACACGTTTTTTTCGTTTTCTGATTTCCATAAAAGGACAAAAACGTTTTTGTTTTTATTTTTTAAAAAAACTTGCACCAAACGTGTTTTTAACACCCATTTTCAATTTTTTGCTTCGAAAAACGTGAAAAATAGAAATGGAAATAAAAACAAACAGGCCCTATATTCCCCCCTCAATAATGATTTATCCACTCACACTACAAGAATTTGAATTTTTTGTTACCAAAAATTTGATAACTAAAAGCCCTGTTTTTTTTGTAGCAAAATGTTTTTGTTACCAAAAAATTTTGATAGCAGAAAGTGGATAACAAAAAGTATTAGTTACTAAAATTTTAGTAGCAAATAATTTTTGCTACCAAAAAATTTTTTGGTAACAAAATGTATGATATTCAGAGACCAAAAGTTTCAATAGCAAAAGGTGTGAGCTTTCTGCTACTAAAATTTTCATACCAAAATATATTTGATAGCAAAAAGTGTGAGCTTTCTGCTACCAAAATTTTAGTAGCAAAATATATTTGATAGCAAAAAGCGTTAGTTTTTTGCTACCAAAATTTTGGTAGCAAAATATATTTGGCAACAAAAAGCGTGAGCTTTCTGCTACCAAAATTTTGATAGCAAAATATACTTAGTAGCAAAAAATGTGAACTTTCTGCTACCAAAATTTTAGTAACAAAATATATTTGATAGCAAAAAATGTGAGTTTTCTGCTACCAAAATTTTGGTAGCAAAATATACTTGGTAGCAAAAAGTGTGAGCTTTTTGGTCACCAAACCTGAGACAGATTTATATACATGTATTTTTTGAAAAAATATATATAAATAAAATACTAAATATTAATTTAAAAATCTATAAATATTTCATTACATATTATAATCCAAACAAAATACTAAAATAGTCATACTTAAACAAACCCAAACATTTATACAAATATTGTACTAGTAAAATCTTAATCACATAACTTCCTCAGCCACAATGCTTGATTGCAATTGCTGCCTGATTGTCCACAAATACCTCTGTATCATTCAGTTGCTTCAAGTGTAAATCACATAACAGCTTCCTCAGCCACAATGCTTGATTCACTACTGCTGTAGCAACAACAAATTCAGCCTCTGCAGTAGACTGTGCTACAATCTCTTTTTCTTGGAACACCATTAGAAAACTCCTAATCCTAGACTGAAACAGTACCCAAATGTAGTCTTCATGTCATCCACAGATCCACCCCAATCACTGTCAGAAAATCCCAACAACTTGAAGTTACCAAAATTAAAATAAGCAGACTATCCCCAGCTCATAAAACCCAAATAAGTTGATTCCATGCAAACATAGGTCCTAATCAAAACCCAATAAATAAATATTGGCAAAATCTAACTAACCCATACTTATAAAATAGCGAAATCCACCAAAAAGTCAACAAATTTGGACAGATTGAGGGTAGAGTGAACTCTGAGACAGAAGATCTCTCTGTCCAACCACATCACAAGAGAACCTTAAGATTTCATTGTTTTTGCTACCAAATTTGGTAATTAAAGCTTTGATACTTTCAGCTACCAAAGTTTGGTAGCAAAAAATGTATTTATGCTACCAAAATTTTTTTGATAGCAAAAGGTTTGGTCTCTTAAAGTCATTATCATTTTCTGCAAACCAAGAAAATCACAACTGCATTTTGATTTTCACAACGTTAAAGCACTCGCATTACCATGAAGCTTTTATCAAGAATTTGTTTTTTGCCCACTAAAATTTTTCATCTTTCACAAAAAAAAAAAAAAAAAAAAAAAACTTTAGTTGGATCTTGTATGTACACGTGGTTAAATTTGAAATCTGATCACTCTAACTGCACGATGTTAGGGCTTTTGGGATTTATATCTTCAAAAGAGTTAATAAATTACTAGGATTTAGGTGGAGTAGCCCATACCTTTTCAAATCTTTTATCCAATTCATATCTATCAAAATACGTGGGAGTTTTTCGTCGCATACTTCTAATAAAGATCAGGTTTTAACTTGAGGCTGCAGAAAATCAAAAGGAAAGCCAGGCCTTTGATGCTCACAAAAGTTTTCTCACTCAAACTTCACAAGATATAAGAATTGCTATAATAGAAAATGTTATATCAAATAATTAGAGGGAAGAAAAGGTTTTACTTGTGCTAATAGGTTGTTTGGAAACTTTTTAGAAAGAGAGAATTCGATTTTTTTGAAGACAAAGTAACACAAGAAACTTACCGAGTGAGAGTATCATCAATAAATCAGTGTTTTTTATTTCATCATCTCTGAAAGGGTTGGAAATTTATTTTTCATACAGTAAAATCTCTATAAGATAATATTGTTTGGACTAAGAAAAAAATATTATTTTAACGAGGTTATTTATTTACCAATAAATAAATAATTTATTAATATATCATTAAAGAATTAATATTTATTAGTTTAAAAAGAGAGTTTTATATTTTAATAATGTGTGCCATCTAATTAGTACATGTATTATTATTTTATGAGCTATAAATAAAAAATAAATAGTGGATCATGTAGTCAAAATTAATATGTTTACATATAGAATTTCAAAAGTTATCATGTATATAACAAGTGTGTTATATACATGTTCATTGAAGTCTAAAAATTAATGTAAGCATATCGTAAATAAAATGTCAACAAATACATACATAGACATAAAATTGATGTATGCATTTTTCAAATTCAATACTTAGAAAAAAAAACTCTATAATATGATGATTTTTGTATGTTATTTTTTTTTTTGTATTTGATTAATTATTAATTTATATTTTCATTCGGTCCTAAGCGATTCCAAAAATTTCAAATTATTATCTTATGTATTTAACGAAAGTATAAATTTAATATATTAACCCAAATCAAAACCAAAAGATTTTATTATTTAATCAAGTTTGTTAATTTATCCAACATCCATTTATCCAGTCTTTACTGTGAAACAGTAAACACATGAATCATTATCCAAACCACCCATTAAGTATTCATAAGCCGTAATTGGGACCATATCAGATTGTGCATGCATGAATCATGTGATCAATATTCAAACCCGTAAGCAATAATTATGAAAGTACAATTGATCTCATCTTGACCCTTGACCCTTGAAACATATATATATATATATATATTTATATGTTATATATATACATGAATATGTTAAATACTTCTATTGTCTATAATACAGAACTTTCGATGCTTTTTTAATTAAGTTATTTTATCTCTCTCTCTCTCTAACTGAAGTTTTTTGCCTTCGTGCCGTCTCTTGAGAGCTCCAATCCATGATTGAGACTGCCCAACTTGTGCTATAAATGCCTGACAATTGAAAAATGACCAATCAACTTGTTTAAGTTATTTTATAATTTTCTGAACTATCAACTTGTTCAAGTTAAGAACATGGTTTTTGTGGTCCATATGATCCCAGATTTTTGTTGTCGTTATGATCCCAGATTTTTGTTATTGAACATTTTTATTCTTAATACTAACAGACAGTCTTCAGTAGTGTTGAATATCTTGAGCAATCGCTTTAATCGAGTACCACAAATTAAAAGCAAAAGGTATTGACAACTCGCATACGCCTCTACGTATTAGTGTACTTTTGGAAATAAATACTTTCATTTATTGAAAGCTCATGTGAATCTTATTTTTATTATTATTGTTATTTTTATGAAAGCCCATCTGATTTGAAGTTTGGTAGGTGATTACCGGACTTCTTTGGATTTATATAACTTCTCTTTCATAGGCCACATAGCAATATAGAAGAAAATTAGTTTTTTTTTAATAGAAAAAAAGTGCATCCTAATAAGTTGTTTGCAAAATCCATGCCTTCAAGTAATTTAACATCTGGTACAAAATTTTTTTTTTTTTCGAGTTGTAAGATTGAATATTTTCGTGTTGTATGTGAATAAGAAGGAAAATTTAATTTATTAAAATTAAAAATGTAGTTAAATTTCAGATACTAGAATAGAGGGAAATCACTTGTATGATTTTTCTAATATAATCTAATGTAAGTGCTAATAAAAGAGGCAACCCCTTGTTAATGTAATAATGTTCATTAACAAGGGGTTGCCCTGCCACGTGGCAGTAAGTTTTTTTGTTTTTTTAATCTAACATCTACAAAAAAGAGGTAGGTACTTCTCCATTGCTTCTCAGACTACCATGTGACAGTTTTTTTTTTCCCACTTTTTTATTTCTCATGGTATTTTTATTTATTTTTTAATTATGTGCATATTGCTTTATAGTTCAATTTTTTTATGGTGTGCTTTTTAAAAATATCTTTCTTATCTTTACTTTTAGAAAATTATTTATTTCATAAGTGTGCTTATATAATTTTTCTCTCTCTTATTTTTCTCAATAGCTAAAATAATTTTCTTCAAATATCCCTCTACTTAATAATTTTCTATGTAATCCATCTTATATCTAAAGTTACCCTTATACATATTTATTATAATTAGCCCATTAAAACATTTTTCCCACAAGTATTTTTTGTTTCCAGTTATTTATTCTTTTCTATTTATTTTCTTTTTTTGATTCTCTCATATCTCATATATATAACAAAAAGAGATGTCATTGCTTCCCAGTCCCACACCGTCATGTGGCAGTCTTTTTTCTTTTTATTTTTTATTTTTTTTCCTACCTTTTGATTTTTTAAATGTTTTTTTTTTTTTAATTTTGTGCATGTTGCTTTAAAGTTCATTTTTTTACGGTGTGTTTTTTTTTTAAATATCTTTTCTTATTTAGAAAATAATTTCTCTGATAGGTGTTTTTGTATAATTTTTTCTCTCTTATTTTCGTTAATGATTAAAATTATTTTCTTCAAATGTACACCTATTTAATTATTTTCTATATAATTCCTCTTATATCAAAAAATTTTGTGCATGTTGCTTTAAAGTTCATTTTTTTACGGTGTGTTTTTTTTTTAAATATCTTTTCTTATTTAGAAAATAATTTCTCTGATAGGTGTTTTTGTATAATTTTTTCTCTCTTATTTTCGTTAATGATTAAAATTATTTTCTTCAAATGTACACCTATTTAATTATTTTCTATATAATTCCTCTTATATCAAAAGTTACTCTTATACATATTTTTTATAATTAGCCCATTAAAATATTTTTTCCCACAAATATTTTTTGTTTCCAATTTTTCCCTTTTTTTTTATTTTCTTTCTTTTGGTCTTCTCTTATTTTTTATTTGCATCATTTAATCCGTCATTTATGTTACATCATATGTAACCCATAAATGATTTACTCTTTAATCCGTCACTATGTGCATGCTTCCAACTAGTTAATAAAAAAGTGGCATGAGAATTAAACCGTATTCATGGAAAATACTAGGGGTTCAGTTCGAATTTTTTCAAGATCGAGTAGGAGATGAGCTAAACTGCAAATTGCCCGTTAAATTGCGGGCAGGTGATGGGCGGGTTTGCAAGGAGGCGGGTGGTTATGGGCGGGTTGGGCTTGTTGTTTGGCCCAATGGACTATTAGACAACAAAATAAAAAAAAAAGTCCACAAAAAAAATAAATTAAGTGTTTTTTTCTGTTTTTTTTTTTTTTTTTTTTTTTTTAAATTTAAAAAAAGCCCAAATTTAATAAGAGCCTATAACATATAATTCGCACCTCATACTACTTGTTAAAAGTAAGAATTAAAAACACTTAATCCCTATACATGCTATACATTAGAATTAGATGAATAGTCTATCAACTCTATCCCTCTACATGCATTTTCTTTTTTGACATCCTATACATGCATATTTACATGCATTTCAAAGTTTAACACACCAATTCCATATTTCAAAGTGTTTCTTTTTCATTGATGGTTTCCTTTAATTGAGTGCAAAATTTTACATTAGTTTTTTTTTTATTATATATATATTTTTTCTTTTAATGCTTTTTGGGCAGTTCATGCCTCATGGGCATTTGTATTATTTTCTTTCTGAGGGTATAGAGAAGATTTTATATTAAAATTGCTGCATCAAGGTTAATAGTTTTAGTCACTGTACCTTATGCCAACAATGATAAATCAAAAATAACATATTTTTTTTTGTTTTTTCCGAGGAGAACATATTTACTGGTAATAAAGGTATTTCAACAATAGAACATACTATATTAGATTTAACAAATGAAAACTAATATCATGAGCGTGTGTAGTATACCTATTACGAGCATTTCCATTTATTAGCCTAATTTTACACACACACACACACAAAAAAAAAAAAAGGTTCGGCAGTCGGGTCATTGAATCCGTGGGTTGGCGGGTTGATGGCATGACTTCAACCATGCCAAGCAGGTCTTTGTAGCGTGGTTGGGTGGGGCGGGTTGGCAGTTTTTTGTGCACCCTTATAAAATACTTGCGGAACCCTATACGTTTAGAATGGCGAAAAGGCTTGAGCAAGTGTACAATACTCACCTTATTTTCTCTTTTACTCTTTTATCTCTCTCTCTTTTAATTTTTTTTAAATCTATTTTTGTATATTTTATTTGTCTATAAACTGAACAAGCTTATAGTTAAGCCGATATAGATTTTAAATTTGAATCTTAAAAGACTTATGAACTTAATTGTAACATAGCTCATATGAAAAAAAATTAATATAGCTGAACTTTAATTAATTTTAATTCTAACTTTAAAATAATAGAGTACACTAAACTTTCAAATTCAAAAAATTTAGAGACATTTTTTGTTGAGGCTTAAACTCCGATAATTGGACGAGAGGTAATTACTCTAAGTGGTGAAGCCAAAAAAATTTCAAGAGAGCAGAATACAAATTAGATAGAAGATAATTTTTACTGACGAAAGATATATAGTTAAAATTTTCTGTTATTGAGTGGGGTAGAACTATTTTTTTTATTAAATTGGGGCATAATTAAAGATTTACAAAAATTTCTATATCAAAAATCAAATTTTCTACGGTCTCAGTTTGAATCTTCGTTCTATTTTCATGCCAAAATTTTTCTTCGTTTTCCTCATTTCTTTACTTTTCTCTTCTTTTTGCATAAGCTGGCGACTCTGTTTTGCTTTCTTGCACATTGGCATATGACGTAAAAGTTGTGATCAATAATAACCTTGAAGTGGCAAGTGGGTATGGTGGGTTCCCCCATAGTAATATTCACCAACAAAAAGTACTCCTACTTTTTTTTTTCTTTTATTCTGGTTGGGTAAGTCCAGGTTATTTTCATGCGTTTCACATTTTGGGTTTCAAATAACACAAAAAATAAGAAAAAGTGATCCCATGACTTTCACTTAAAGAATACCAATAATTTTAGCAAGCATGGAATTTGAAAGATTTCTATTCCCATGCCTCCATAATGTAATGACTTGACACATGTCATCTTTTTCTTTTTAAGCCAACTTTATGATTGTTGATAATTGTTTGAATTATTTTTATAAATATCCTTAAATTATGTACTTTATTTCAAAATACTTCTTAATTTTTTAAAATAATTCAAAACACCCTTTAATATATAAAAAAAATGTATCAAATAAGCCCTTCTGTCTATTTTCGTGCATCGGACACGGAAATTACATATGTGACATGTCATTAAGGAGTTTTAATCTGTATTTCCACATATAAGCCTATTTTATTAATAAAATCCCAATTAGCCTTATATGAAATGAGATAAAAATCAAATAAAATATAAAACTTAATAAAAATAAAAATAATAATTGTGTACCCAATCGAATAACCAAAACAAGAATCAATATAAAAAACTAAATCAATAAACAAACCAAATCTAAAAACAGGGTTTTGTTCAAAACGACAAATAATCAATATGCAAAAACTAAAAACCCAATTGAATCAAAACAAGAAGAAGACCCATGACCACATTTCTCATCATCGTCATTCTCAAAATCAAAAGTTTGGACTTCGCATTCCTTGTTATATATTGAAGGCCAAGATGTACAAGCTTTTGGGAGAGAAAGTTTAGTAACCAGGTCCTCGTTGGCGGCTGGCACTTTCGGCGGCGGAAAGATTGCCGCGCCTTCCAAGCATCTGGTCTAGCACATCTGAGGGCAATAGATATGGCTTATCGTGTCTCCTCACTAGGAACCGAACCACCTGTTAGAGAGATTGAAATATATCTCTCAATCTTGATATTACAAAATTGGATTAAAACACATTCAGAAAGAATAGGCTGACGCAAGCACGCGCTGCAGCGCGAAAGAGTGCGCGCTGCAGCGCGCGTTTGGGCGCTGCAGCCTGCGCAAAACAGACCCTCGGTTCTGTTTTGCTAGGCACGCGCGCTGCAGCGCGCGTTTGGGCGCTGCAGCCTGCGCAAAACAGACCCTCGGCTCTGTTTTGCTAGGCACGCGCGCTGCAGCGCACAGCAGCGTGCGCTACAGCATACGGGAGCGCTGCAACGCGCGTTTGAGCGCTGCAGCGCGAAAGAGTGCGCGCTGCAGCGCGCGTTTGGGCGCTGCAGCCTGCGCAAAACAGACCCTCGGGTCTGTTTTGCTAGGCACGCGCGCTGCAGCGTGCGCTACAGCATACGGGAGCGCTGCAACGCGCGTTTGAGCGCTGCAGCGCAAATCTTCGTCAGAAAATGTATTCGTGTGTTTTAGTGATCTGAAAAGGTCTCGAACCATTGTATCTATTTGTGATATGTTTTCTCACATATCTGAGCACTTATTAACAATAGAAATAACTATTGTTATAAGTGCATCAGCATATAAAAGATAACCATCAAATTGAAAAGGTATCTTTATGTGAAAGGTTGTAACACTTAAAGAGGATGCATGCATCCCTGTCTTTATATGATGGACTACAGAAAATACAGATTACATACATTGTTCTGGAACTCAATATTTTTGCTGGATATTGTGTTCAAGGGTTTGTTGTATCTTGGGGGTAATTTGCCATTTAGAACTCGTTAGCAAACTTTGAGAAGTGATGGCAAATAAAACCTTAAAAGAAAGTATTCCTATACGCCTCAAACCCTTCTTTCTGAATTCTCTATTCTTTTCATCCTCCCAAATCCGAATTTTCCCAACACCACCGTCCTGCGCGATTCTCTGCCACGAGCCCTAGTCACCGCCCTTCGTTCATGCGACTAGCCAACTAGAGGTTGCTACGTCCGTAACCCCAACCACGGCATACCTATCGATTCAACGGGACACTAACAACAATTACCAATTAACTACAATTGATTGATTATAATCAAATAATTGTGGTAAAATAATCTATTAGTGGGTATAATGGTGTGCCCTCATAGTAGATTTGTCCAACAACAAAAAGTAACTTGCTTTTGTTTTAGTAGGGTAAGACAAGGTGATTCTTACGTGTTTTACATTCCCATTTTTTTGAGACTTACCCTCTTGGTTAGTTTGAAATTGCCTCATAATGAAGGAATGTGATTATGATGTATTTCACTTTTCTAGCTTTGCAATAATTGTAAAAAATTGTGAGAAATTAAGGGTGTGTTCGGCTGCCCAAAAAATTTTAAAAAATGCAACTCGAGTTCCAACTTTATTCAAATTCATGTTCTTTTAAGTTTGAACTCGAGTTTGAACTTGAGTTTGAGACTAAAACTCGAGTTCAAGTGTCCCCTTCAACTCGAGTTCAGAAACTCGAACTCAAATTAATGAACAATATTTTTTCTATTCTTAAAAATGCTATAACTTTTTCGTTTTAATCCTGATTGAGATAATTTTCTTTTCTATGCGCTGACAATGAAAAGAATAATAAAACCCCACTCATATACCCTATTAAAATTTTTCATCACCATTGAGTTTTTTTTTTTTAAATACTATATAAATATAAATTTAAGTTTTGACTCACTCAAACACAAACTCAAAAAAAGATTCTTATCTCAAACCATAACTCAAATGTACACAACTAAACACAAACTCAAGTTACAACTTCAACTCAAGTTATAACTCAAATTCAACTCAAAAACTACACTCAAGTCACACTCTAAAAGAACAGGTCCTAAAAGATTCTGATTTTCATACTCAGATTATCGCGTTCCAAACACCCATTTAATCAAACCTAAATCCCATGTGATACTTCTTTTGAAGCCAACTTTCTATAAATCATTATAGTTACTTGCTTACAATCAAATGACTGATCAATAAATCTTTTGAAAAATCTAGAATTATGCCCTCTAGTGAGGGAGCATATAGATTTTTGCCATTTCTTAACATTATAAGATTTTTGCCCTTAATTCTCTCTCTTTATATATTAAATTCAATGGGAAAAAACTCTAATACACACACACAAAACTAAAGAGGTGAGTTAAGACTTAGAGGCATATTTCCTATTTTTTCTTCTATTTCCCTCCTTTTTTACTAGGTAAATATGAAATATGCCACTTTATAAGATAATATGGGTCACTTTTAGAAGTGATTGCGAGCTTTTAAGAAAACCAGTAGGATTGCGATATGAAATATTATGAGCCTCCAAACTCTCCTCCTCCTCCTCCTCCTCAATGGGAAAAAACTCTAATACACACACAAAACTAAAGAGGTGAGTTAAGACTTAGAGGCATATTTCCTATTTTTTTCTTCTATTTCCCTCCTTTTTTACTAGGTAAATATGAAATATACCACTTTGTAAGATAATATGAGTCAGTTTTAGAAGTGATTGTGAGCTTTTAAAAAAGCCAGTAGAATTGCGATACGAAATATTATGAGATATGCCACTTTGTAAGATAATATGGGTCAATTTTAGAAGTGATTGCGAGCTTTTAAAAAAGCCAGTAGGATTGCGATACGAAATATTATGAGCCTCCAAACTCTCCTCCTCCTCCTCTAAAGCTTTGTTTGTCTCCTCCTCCTCCTCCTCTAAAGCTTTGTTTGTCTTTGCTTGCTGAACGACCTCCTATTTCTGTACAACAATGTTTTCATTCAACTAAATCTATCTTATTGAACCTCCTCCTCCTCCTCCTCCTCTAAAGCTTTGTTTGTCTTTGCTTGCTGAACGACCTCCTATTTCTATACAACAATGTTTTCATTCAACTAAATCTATCTTATTGAATAAGATCTAAAGCCTATGATTGGATAAATTTATCCCAATATTTCTCACGATTCTTTCCTTAGGTAAACCAGCTATAATGCTCCATTGAAAGTCAACCAGCAGATGCCTATTTTAGAATGCATTACAACTAATTTGCTAAAAATAAACCAACACAAAAAAAAAAAAAAAAAAAACACTAACAGAAACTATACAAGTCTATAATTGAATAAAGGTTAGAAAATGAGTAAATTTTAGTTTGAAAATAGCTCAGCGCGCGAGTGGTATTTCCTTCCCAATATTAGATCCAACGCAAAAGTGTTCGCCTTCTAATTAGTCCTATTAACGTATCAAAGCTACATAATAAGCAAACCAAATTAAGCTATTTCACTACCATATGTTAATGACCAAAGACAATACGATGATTGTAGCCTATTACTTTAATCCACATTTTGAGTTATGCTTCAATATTTAACGACCTCCCCTTTTATTTTCTCCTAACCACAAAAAAAAAAAGGACAAACAGAGAGAAAAATTGCTATAACAATCATGAAAAGGCCCATAAACTAATAGGTTGTGTTATCTCTCTATCTCACTCATAAACAGTAGCCGAAAACAAAGCTTGAACATGAAACGTTAAAAGTAATATTTGATGCTCAGGCTCACGTAAAACAGACTAATGTAGCCACCTATTGTGAGTTGTGACGAACATGGTGATCTTGAATCTCATCTCGTTGATATGGTGATTTTGTGCAAATCTCTGTGGTTGTGGCGTATGGTGGAGATAGCGGCGGTGCGTGGCGTAAATGAGTCACAATTGTTACGGTTGTTTCAAGTTTTTTTGCTATACATAATACGGTGATGTGTTGTATTATGATATTTTTTCATGTGTTTTTTTTCCTAAATTTTGCAATTTTTTCTGTGTATATATTTTTTTATCCTTTTGTTGGTGTAATTTTATGGTAAGTCGATTTGATTTTCTTTTTTTTTTTTTTACGTGGATTCTGGAAATTAATATGGTAAGAAGTAAGTTATCGTAGAAGAATACTATAATAGTTCTATGTATTGCTTTTAGGAATTAGTTCAGTATATTACTAGTGGTTATCTACCAAATTATTCCAGCAAATGGCGATTGTGAAGACCGATGATATGTGTTGTTTTTAAGTATTAATCTTAGTAGATTCCTGGTCATAATATTGTAGATTACTCTCCTTCGACCGACGTCAGTGACTGATGCCCGAGAGGTAAACATGACCGGTCATCTGTGTTGAGAAGGAAAAATAATCCAGTAGATTACTGATGATAATCTCTGTAAATTACTATCTATGGACTCGTGTTGAAGATGATTTGTGATCTATGTTGAGAAAGCAAAATAATACGGTAGGCTAATGTTGATAATCTAATAGATTACTTACTGGCGACCGGTGTCCGAGATGATCAGTGATCTCTATTGAGAATTCAAAATAATGTGGTATAGTGTGCGAAATTCCACCTCGTGAGAATTTTATAAAGGACAAAAGAGACAAATACTGTTTTAGAGTGTATAAGTCTAAATTTGTATCCGTTACTTTTAATTAATATATTTTTAGTCAAATAACTATATTAGTTAAAATGATATTTATCAATAGTAAGGATAAAAATTAAGATCCATTAACTTTTATCCTGATAGATTTAGTAATTCTCTCTTTTATATATAAATCATACGAGGATGTGTCTACCTAAAGTCATCTAAGTGTTAGGTAAGTGATTCAATTAGTTTTGAGAAAATTACTATTTTGTGTTTTTAAGTAAGTTACTATTTTTAGTTTTTGGGCAAGAGTTATTTTATAGCTTATTGGGAGTCGATAAATAAGTACTTTGTGTAAGACTTTATGTGTTCAGAGAAATAGTGTCTCTTTTTTAAAAGAAAGAGAAAAGTGAGGAGAAAGAAAGACAATAGTGTAAGGGGTTTTAGGTAGAGAGGAGGTGAGAAAGTTGTATTAATGTATAATTCTAAAACTATTAGTGAATTTTTTATCTCTCTTCCGTGGACATAGGAAATTTTTCTGAACCACTTAAAATCTTTGTCTTCTCTATTTTTCTGTTATTTTGTTTTAGTTTATTTTTCTGCTATGTGGGTATATGGGTGTGTTTTTCCCAATAACTGGTATCAGTGCTGTGGTGAAGATTAAAAAAAAAGTCAAGATGATATCTGGGATAAAGTTTGAGCAATTGAGCGGTTTGACGGAAAAAGTAATTTCAGCATTTGATGAGTACAATGAAAGATGTTTTGATTCAACAAGGATTACTGAATGCGTTGCAATGAAAGAAACTAGAAAATATGAAAGATGAAGATTGGGAAGAATTAGAAGCGAAAGCGGTAAGCGTTATTCGTTTAAGTTTAGCTCATGAACTGAAATATAGTGTTATGAATGAAACATCTCCTTCTGAGTTATGCAAAAAATTAAAAAAAGTTTATATGTCAAAATCCTTAACAAATAGATTATATTTGAAGAAGCAATTGTATGAGTTGAAGATGGATGATGAAATTGATGTTAGGGATCATATAAATAATTTTAATAAGTGCATAACTCAATTGTTAAGTGTAGAGGTTAAAATTGATGAGGAAGATAAACCGGTAATTTTGTTGGCCTCCTTACCCAAATTAAATGAGACTTTGGTGACTACACTCTTTGTTGGAAAGACAACGTTGGCTGTAGATGATGTGTCGACTACTTTGTTAGAGATTGTAAATATAAAAAAGCCTAGTGTTACGTCTCATACTGAACAAGTTTTAGTGGCACAGTCAGATTCGAATAAGGGTAGGAGAAAGTCACGATGTAGATGTTATGATAAGAGAGATGATCATTCTCAATTTCGTCCAAAGAAGGATATTGTGTGCTACTATTGTCATAAGAATGGGTATATTAAGAAAAACTATGAAGAACTGACGAATCACCTTGAAGAAAAGAGAAAACAAGAAACCCAAGAGACTTTAGATTCTGTAAATGTTGTTGGTGACAGGTATGACAGTGAAGATGATGTTTATTCTATTATTACTGATGAAAATATGTCCGACTCTTAGATTTTAGATTCTAGATATCCGTTTCATAGGTGACCACATAAGGAGTGGTTTAATTCTTAAAAGTCATGTGATGCTGGTACTCTGTTGATGGCTAATGATTTTAGTGTTAAAGCTGTTGGAATAGGTATTGTGAAGGTGAAGATGTTTGATAGAGTTGTGAAGAAATTGACAAATGTTAGGTGTTAGAAAATATGGACAATACAAAGAAGAACAAGAATAATTAATGGAAAAATAGAATAATGAAATTGTTACAAAGTAATTCAACTTTCCTACCAAACTCAGAAAAACGGAATTAGAAGAAAGTCGAGGCACGTGAACCACGTTTTTCTTAAAACAGATTCGTCCCCTCTGGCGTATGCTTGAGGTTACGTTGGACGTCCGTCTCCTAGGATACAACGACAACGATGGTAGCTCGATGCACTTTCAGAACCGTCCGGCGAACTAGAACTGGATCTTTCCTCTATCACCAAAACCGAACTAACAAGACAAAGAAAGACACACAACTTCAGAAGTAAGAGAGAATCCGAGAGAGAGGGAGAGATTTATGAAAAAATGTGTCTTTCCTTCATGGGGAGAACCCTTTATATAGGCTCTTGAGAAAAAGGGTTTCAGAATTAAGCAATTATTAGGCTTAATCTCACATTATTACAGCCAAAAAACCATTCATTTCCCTCAAGATGAATCCGGCCACCTTTGTACACCAAGGTTCGGACCTTTATGAAGGAAACTGATGGTATTAAGCTTATTAACCATGGCAAAAACGGTTTACCTCCATTGATCACCATTAAGCCCCTATTATGCTCATTTACCAGCCATTAAGCACAACTTTATGCTCAGCCAAACGGCTGGAAGCTGGAAATACTTGGCTGAAACAAAAATAAAAATTGCAAAAGTAAGCTCGCACGAGCGGGTTTTCCGGTCTGGCATTCGTGTCCGCAGGTTGCGGGAGCACACATTGGCCCCCAACCCGTCGGGATCGTGATTCGCACCCCCCTGCGCGTGAGAGGGCGTCTCTGGTATACATACTTACCTAGGCTTCAAAGTGCAATCACTTATAAACACCACATTGGCTTCACTCCTAGCCAATGTGGGATTTTTACAATTTTCCTTCTACATTTACCATTCCAAGTACCATAATTAGACCATCAATTTCTCATAAGGACTAAAGCATGACCATTTATATGTTATTGAATATGTTGGTGTGATGACCATAGAAGGTTTAGTTTTATGTTTTGAAAGTGATGAAAGCCATCATGATCTCATGTTAATGTAGGAGATGAACTAGATTATACCTAGAGTGGAGACAAATGATAAATAGCATACAGTTGTGCACTTAAGAAATATATGATATAATATTTTCAGGAATTATATGTAGCCCAAGTGAGAGATTATTAGGAAATTTTATTTCCTATTATCTATTGTGGGCAACATATTAATTGACAATTATATTACCGCTATTTAAATTGATTGTTTAAATTAAGTGGACAATTTAGGAAAGTCCAATAAGTTTTTTAACTAGATATGGACCAAATGAGTGGATACCAAATATTGACCTAATTTGATTTAATGGGTGCCTAATGAGACAATATATCAATGAGCTTATGGTTATAGTTCTTAATACGTCAAATCATACGGTATGTTTTCACTCTTAACTCATTCAAGAATCTGGTAATTTGATTGAGGAATGTGATAACCCTAAGAACATGTTATTAAAGAGATTTTCTGCTGTAGATGAAGACTGCACCATAAAAGACAAGTATTTATTATAACCTATTTTTTTAATAATTTAGTGTGATGATTCGGTACGCAGGTTTAAGAATTAGGGCCAACAATACATGCATATTCCAAGCTTTTGAGTTTTAATGCACATAAGTTTATTATTATTAAAGTCAATGAACGAGGAAAAGTTGGGAACTAGAACTCCTTTTTATTATGCATTTGGTTGATGTATTCGTACCATGATTTGAATCATGGTTCGTGATTCACTATAATATTTTTTTTCATAAAAAATACACATAAATTAAAAATAATTCTGAACCATAATTCTAAATTCATGCACTAAACGTCCACATAATGTTTTAGCTCATGATGAGCTTTTTATTGTCGGGAAACAAAAAAGAAATAAAAGATTACACAGAATTTTTTTACGGGAGATATTTTTAGTAAATTCTAAAAAAATAAATTATAAAAAAATATTTTTAATAGTTAAATTTGTTTAATATAATCTATCTTGCATTTTATTTTTAATATGACGGAGCCTTCACCAGGAAAGACTTTTTTTTAAGAGGAGAAAAGATATTTATTTTATTTTTTTAAAATAAGAGAAGGAAAATTATTGAAAAAGCATAAGTCGGTTAAAAAAAAAAGGAGAGAGAGGGAGGAAAAGAATAAACAAGGTTGATAGTGGAAGGGTGAGTCAGGCATATCCTGTCACCCACCTAAAGAGACCAAGAACGCGTTAAACGTGACAGGTTGGAATTTCATTTAGCCAGTCACAATTTGGTCCAATTTCCTTTGATTTTCCACTTCTCTCCTACGCGCGCACTTTGGCCCGTTCTATCCATACTTTTTTTCTTTTTCAATCTAGTTGTTTATATATAAATATATATACTTTTTTTTTCTTTTCCAATCTAGTTCTTTATATATATATATATATATATATATATATAAGAAGTGTGGGTCTATCTGGACATTTTTATGCATGACCATGTGTAGGATCGTGAGAATTAGGAGATGTTTGATTGGATGATTCAAACCATGATTTGAATCATGGTTCATAGTTCGCTATAATATTTTCTCTCACAAAAAATACACGTAAATCAAAAATAATTCTAATCACATGATTCTAATCCATGAACCAAACGTCTCCTTAGTGATTGGGTTACTTGCTTTTGTAAGCAACGGTTAGAAAAATAAGAGCCATGTGTTTTTTTTCAAAAAAAAAAAAAAAAAAAATCACATTCAACACTTGTACTCCGAATGAGATACTTGAAACATTTTTATTTGGCTCAATCATTTTTTAGCTACTTTCAGCTTTCTTTCTTTGGAGAATTATGAAGTAAGCAAAAAAAGAAATTATTAACCAAAAGTGAACGTCAAAAGTTACTGATAATTTTCGTAAAATCTTATTAAATTAAAATGTTGTTTGATTTGATTTCGATAGTGTTTAATTATTATGCATGATTATTGATAATTTGTTACCTTATCAATGCTCCTCATAAAGTAAAATTAAAAATAACATTTTCTTCGAGAATAATATTTGCTAATACTATACAACTTCAAAGGACAAGAAAAGAGTTTCATAAAAAAAAAAGTAAAAATTAGATTAAATGGCATATTTATAAGAGATAATTGAAATGCAATATTTTTTTAAAAATATTTTAAAAATAACACAATTAGATATTAATTATTATAATGATTGTCATCTTACATTGTTACATAATTACGTTGTAAAATATTCTAAATTCTTACTATATTTCAACATGATTAGTAAAGATCATGCTGTTATATATCTATATTCTGAAAATAAAAAGAAGAGAAAAAAGAATAGTAGCGGTTTGACGACACGCGCTAGTCAGCGAGTTAGAAAAGTGAGTCAAGTCCCAATCCACACGTGAAGTTGCAACCCGTTGAGGCGGTTGACGATGACGCCACAGAGGGAGAGTGAGTGAGCTGTGGGTGAATTTGGATTTCAGACACATTTGGGTTTCATTTCAAGTAATTTCAACAAGCAGAGAAGAAAATTAAAAAAAAAAAAACAATAATAATAAAAAAAAGAAATTTGAAGCAGCTCTTTCTCAGCTCATAGCGATTTCAAAATCCTTGCAAGTGGACCCCACATTTGACTTTGACTGAACCCAAAAAAACAAAAATAAATAAATAAAAAGAAGGGGGTGAGAAGAAAAGTCACACTTTCCTCTCTTCTTCTTCTTTCAACCTCAAGACCACCCCATATAAAGCCTCCTCCATATCTTGCTCAATCCTCATCTCATATTATCATTCCTCTTCTTCTTCTTCAATTGGCGTCTTCTTGATTCTGCTCTGCGAACAAATTCCACATCTTTCTTCTTCTCAACAACGATTCACTCAAAGGTACCGAAGAAATTTCATCTGTTACTTGGTTTAATTTTGCTTTTTAGCCTTAAATCTCGACACTTTCCCTTTCTGCAACGGATTTCTGATTCTATTTCGTTCATTTCTGTATGATTTATGAAGAATTCTTCGTTGGTTTTAAGTAATATAGGTCAAACTTGTATAAAATTGGGTACTTGGTGTTTTTTTTTTTTTTTTTTGGATTTTTTACGTTTGTAGAACTTTTTCAGGGTGTAATTCTTATTTTTTTCGTTAATCAGGCTATGAATTTTATTAAAGTTGCGATTTTTTTGGGTTTTTTCTTTTGTGTGTGATGAATTAGGGTTTTGAACTTTTGTTGTTACAATTTTGCAGGGAAATTAGGGCATGTGCAGTGGTTCAAAGAAAAAACTTAATAGTCCCTCCAAGTTCGCCATGGAAAGCGAATTCCAGAAGCGGAACGATGGCTTCCTCAGTGAATCCTCCGAATTGCTCGAGTTCGCCGCCTCCGACGATCTTGACGCCTTCAAGAGCGCATTGGAAGAGAAGGGTTTCGGCGTCGACGAAGCTAGCTTCTGGTACGGAAGAAGACTTGGGTCCAGTAAGATGGGTTTTGAAGAGAGAACGCCTCTCATGATGGCCGCGATGTTCGGAAGCACCAAGGTCTTGAAATACATATTTGAGTCTGGCAAAGTCGATGTCAACAGATCTTGCGGTTCGGATAAGGTCACTGCCCTTCACTGCGCTGCCGCCGGAGGGTCGAGTTCTTCACTTGAGGCTGTTAAGCTTTTGCTTGAGGCCTCAGCTGACGCTGATTGTGTCAATTCTTACGGAAATAAGCCCGTTGATTTTCTCGCCGCGGTTTCGAATTCGCCTTTGAATTCGAGGAGGAAGGTGGTGGAAATGCTGCTGAAAGGGGAGAGCTTGGTGGTAGGAGGCAATGAGGAAGTGGAACAACAAAGGGCTGCGACACCTGAGAAGAAGGAATATCCTATTGATGTGTCTTTGCCGGATATCAACAATGGGATATACGGCACTGACGATTTCAGAATGTATAGTTTCAAGATCAAGCCTTGCTCAAGGGCTTACTCGCATGACTGGACTGAATGCCCGTTTGTTCATCCTGGTGAGAACGCCAGAAGAAGAGACCCGAGGAAGTACCCTTACACCTGTGTTCCTTGCCCGGAATTCCGCAAAGGGACCTGCCAAAAGGGTGATGCTTGTGAATATGCTCATGGGGTTTTCGAGTCGTGGCTTCACCCTGCTCAGTACCGAACCCGGCTTTGCAAGGATGAGACTGGCTGCGGGAGGAAAGTCTGCTTCTTTGCGCACAAACCAGAAGAATTGCGCCCGGTCTATGCCTCCACAGGCTCGGCCATGCCATCTCCGAGGTCTCTTGTTGCCAATCCGGCAGATATGGCTGCTTTGAGCCCCTTGGCTCTTGGTCCATCGTTGCCCGCAACTTCGACACCACCAATGTCGCCATTGGCAGCTGCTTCTTCGCCGAAGAATGCAGGGTTGTGGCAGAGCAAAGTTAGCCTCACACCACCTGCTTTGCAGCTTCCTGGCAGCAGGCTAAAGACTGCCTCTTGCGCCAGAGATTTGAATTTGGAGATGGAATTGCTTGGACTTCAAAGTCAGTCTAGTCAACAGCAACAACAACAGCAACAGCAATTGTTGGATGAGATATCTCGTCTCTCATCTCCATCCTTCTTTGGTAGGATTGGAGACTTAAAGCCGACTAACCTTGACGATGTGTTTGGATCACTCGATCCTTCTATGTTTTCGCAATTGCAGGGGCTCTCACTAAAGGCCTCAACACCAACGCAGTTGCAGTCTCCATCCGGGCTTCAGTTTCGCCAAAACATGAACCAACTTCGCGCTAGCTACCCAGCTAGCTTGTCATCATCATCTCCGGTGAGGAAGCCCTCTGCTTATGGGCTCGAGTCCTCAGCCGGTTCTGTGGCAGCGGCAGTTATGAACTTGAGGTCCTCCACCTTTGCAAAGCGGAGCCAGAGCTTCATAGACCGCGGAGCAGCAACCACCCACCTGGGGCTAACTGCAGCTGCTAATTCTGCGCCGATGATGGTGTCGTCTGGTTTTTCCGATTGGAGCTCGCCAGATGGGAAATTGGACTGGGCAGTTCAAGGAGATGAGTTGAACAAATTGAGGAAGTCTGCCTCTTTTGGGTTCAGAAACAACAGCAATGCTGGGGCTACACCACAAGCCGTGAGGCCATCGGCAATTGATGAGCCTGATGTCTCTTGGGTTCATTCCTTGGTTAAGGATGTCCCTTCAGAGAAGCAGCATTATCAACTCAACAAGGGAGTTCATGAAGTGCTTCCACCATGGGTGGAGCAACTGTACATAGAGCAGGAGCAGATGGTGGCATAAGAAGTGCTGCTTCTCATTTCTCCTGACAAAAAGTTGAATATTTTTACAAACTCACTCGTATTTGATATTTGAGAAAGTTCAATTTTAGGTCCAAGAGAAGGGGAAATGAACAGGAATCAAATTGAAGTTACTGCTAGGTTAAAATCAGAAGAAAGATTCAGATCGTGTATTTTTTTATTATATTATTATATTTGTTTATTATTTTTTCCTCTCCCAAACTGGGTGGCGCTATTTATATTATGTTTCCCCCAAGGGGATGATTAGGAATTGTATTTTCTTTGGCTGATCTGATCAAATTTGTGTTTTATCGTCTGGAAATGAAAATATGAAAGAAAGTCTTCTTGTATGCAGCTGTACTCCATTGACTAATTCTCAATATCATTCTTTATTGGTTTTACATTTATCATCATCATTATTATTAATTTTGAATTTTCAATTTCCTTAAGAATGGTTCTTCTATCTTCCCTTGCAAAATTGGTTTAACCCATAGAACACGGGGATTGGTCTCTGCTTCTTATATCCTTTTCTGTGGTGCAAAATCTCCTGATCTGCCTGCTTCCATCACTTTTGCATTTTGAGCTGAATGGTACCATATTCTTCTGTTTCTTTTTGTTTGCTTCTTCGTATGTCATTTCAACAGAAACTGTTGGCCAACAAGGGCTCTGACGATGTTTCTAGCACTATTAAGAAAAAATCTTGTCATGCACAGTGATTTTTACTGGTGGGAGTTTCTCATCCACAATTGTTAGGACATGAGAATCTAGTCCATAATTTACAAATTCATGTTTTTAGAGGAGTTTCTACGTTTAACTTTGAAAATAGATATTTGGGTCCTAAACCATCATGACGAATTTGAGCTATACATTGAAAACTATCAAATGGCTAGAGAATTGGTATTGACCAAAATCCTTGTGATAGGCTTAGAAAATCAGAGATTCCGACCATTACAATTTTCAATGCTGCTGTTCATTGCCTTTCCCAAATGCAGGCCCTTGCAAATGGAGAGTTGAACATGGAAAACAAATAGTAAATACACAAGTGGAAGGAAGAATTGCTTTTGGGTTCATTTCTATGTTCTTTTTTTTTTTATTAAAGATAAGAGAAACGGGGTTTAGAACCTAAAGTGGTCCTTAGTGGGTACTAATTTATTGCCTGCTACAAACATCATGATGTAAACCAATTATCATGGCCTGCCAATATAATGGTGGCTGCACTAAAAATAAGTCAGAATAAGACCATTCGTCATCAACAGTGACTGATTATCAAAATTCCATTTCGTTCAAGTTCACATTGTGATTGATTATTATTTGTATTTCGTCCATTTTCACATTGTCGTTTTGTAGTGTGATCTCATACAAAAGTGTTGTCATGGAAGAGTATTTTGGATAGCCATTATCACATAACACAGTTCTTCATATTAGAAGCCTTTTCTTATTAATGGGATTTGGATAGTACTGATGTTGATTCACAAGTTTATAATAAATGTTAGGACTTTAATATTTAAAATTTGTAAGTAGAGTTCAAAATCAAATATGCAGATTCTTGTAATTTTTTTTTTTTTTTTAAATTCATAAATACAATTATAACATTAGATCTCTTTAAATTTTAAAGTAAAATATGGTGCTAGAAATCTTCTCCACGAATGTTTTGTATAGACATGAAGACGGTCGAGTAAAAACAAAATACGAAAAAGAAAGAGACCATCTAGAATGTAGGGCAGGCCATTAAACGTTGGAAATTAAAGCTTTGTATACATCATCCCCATGGGACCACAATCCTAGGTGCCAAGGAAAGACAGCGTTATGCTATTGAGAAATATTGCTTTGGTTTTGTTTTGTATAATGGAGGTGCAAAAGGCTGTCATCCAAAGGGCATCAAATATGGCGCGTGGGGCCAACCCTCTTGACCTCTGTCTTTCTTTTTAATTTTTTAGTTTTGCTTATTCCAACTTTTTCCTTGCAAGGATGAGTGGGTTTATAATGGATTATGGTTGAGCCGCCCACGAGATTATTTCTCAGCCAAGCAAATCATAGCTTACTTTGTCCCGAAGAAGTCTCCTCCTATCTTCGTTTCGTCATTTAGGAGGGTTACTGTGTAATACAGTATACTATATTAATTATTAAGTTAGGATCCAATTCCAAATTGAAATTGTGTCATAACATTAACAGAACATTTTTGGATAATTATAAAAAAAAAAACATAAAAATTTTGGTTCAAAATGTTATTTTATAAAAATTAAGAGGTTGAAATGTAATTATTAAAAATATAAATTTGCATTCTACCCCCTCAAATTCAAACAATTATAAGTTCCGACATGACTCTATGTTGGCTTGACTCTGACCTTTAATCGTGCTCAATCCTGACATGAATTATGAATCCATTATAAAATAATAGAATACAATACGTCAAAACTGAATGTATTCAATAACACGATATAGATCGTATTAATTTACAATCCGTATTATTTTATACAATACGATAGTCACACCAAATTATATTAATGTATTATTATACAATACGATGCTCTAATACAGTTAAACAAACACCTTTTAAAAAATTACAACAATTTTATATATGTAATAGAAATTTAAGAATTCAAAATTGTATTTTGCTGATTTCATACTCTGTAATAGAACTTTCCTGTTTAGAATCTCCATTATGTCTCTCTTTTCTTGTTATTTTAAAGCTCCAACAAAGAGAATTTTCGTTGATAACTTCATGAGGAAAGATAATAGTTTATGCAAACGGTCAACGATTCTCAATGATGTTCTAAGGGGTTTTTCTCCCTTCTAAAATAGGAGTTGTCCTGAAAAAGCCTTGAAAATATATTCTGAGTTTGATCGATCCTTTTATAGTATTGTGTTCCCTTATTCCTACTTTTGTTGAAAGAAAATAAAAACACATTTCATTATCAAAAATAAATAATAAAGACATTTCTCTCTCTCTCTCTCTGTTGGCTTCTTTGTTAATGAAGTAATATAATAACGTATAGACCAGATCACAAGTTATTATTCAGCCCAAAAAAGAGGAAAAATTGTAGGAAATGACCATGTTTATAAAAAATGACTGACGAAAAGAAATAGCAATAGTAACCCTGATCAGTGCCAATGTCAAAAACGACCATAGTGAACTCTTTGCTTTGTCGCGAATTCCTCACAACTTGTCTTCGACACGAACTCCTTATCGCACGCCTTCATCGCGACACAGCCGTGGTAGAGGGAGCTGGTGGAGGGGACGAGGGGAAGGGTTGAGCCTAGGGTATCTAGGACAATTGTTTTTGATCGGGATACTCGGTTTACCTCTAAGTTATGAAAGGATGGTAGAATATCTTGGGACGTAAATTGAATTTCAACACCAAATGGCCTAGTTCCAACGTGTGATCTAGATTCTTGAGGATATAATTCGTGCATATGCCTTGAATTTAGGGGTGGTTGAAGTGAGCATCTTGCCTTGGTGGAGTTCACATACAATAACAATTATTAGGTCAATGTTGGAATGGCTTCTTATGAAATGTAGTATGTAAGACCTTGCGGCTTGCCGATTTCCTCTGTCTTGAGTAAGACTAAGAAGCACATCATTTTTTAGCCGAACTTGGTTTAGAAGAGATTTTAATTTTTAGGGGGTTACGGTTTCTAGTTTTGGGTTTAATTTTTAAATCTTAGTAAATTGTAGTATTTATGATATTTATTTATTTTTTTCAAAAAAATCGATTTCTAGTTAATAAAGACATTTTTAATCAAATTTATTTAGAATTAGTAAACACATTCATAAAAAAAAGTAAATATATTATGTGGTCTGATATTTGCCAAATCATTTACTTGATAATACATTATTTACCAAATACATTCATTATTTAACGATTTATTTACAAAGTAAATGTATTCTTTGTTAACTTATTTACTTAGAAATATGTTATTTATCAACTTTTATACTAGTAAATATATCATTGACCCACTTTTATTTATGCAATATTTGTTCATTTTTATTATTAACAAACAATTTATTAGCCTTTTAATTTAGTAAACACATTTTTACCAAAAATTGAAAAGAAAAACCAAATTGAAAACTCGCGATTCTAATCCTAGAGATGAAATCGTGAGATACGTCTGACCTACAGTGGAGCTTGTGATTGTGATCTCCACCATATATTTTTTTAAGGAAAATTTCATTTTAGCATTCTATGTTATATCAAAATATAAATTTGATACTTTCTGTCTTTAATAATTTCATATCGATACCTCGATCTTTTAAAACATAATCTTTTAGTACCTAAAGGCAGTTTTTTGAGACACAAAGAAATGAAATTACCCTTATTATTAAATATAAAAAAAGCTTTTTAAAAATCTTAGACTCACAACCAAACACCTAAACTTCATTCTGCTCCAAACATAAAGCAAAAATGTTGATTGCAGGCTTAAGATTTTTAAAAAAACTTATATATATATATATATTTTAATAATAAGGGTAATTTTGTCTTTTTCGTGTCCCAAAAAAATTCCCTGAGGTACTAATAGAAGATTTTCTAAAAAGTCGAGGTATTGACATGAAATTATTAAAAATAAAGGATATCAAACTCATATTTTGATATAATACATGATACTAAAATGAAAATTTTCCTATTTTTTATTCCTCATAACAGCTAATGGCCAAAAGAAAAAAAAAAAAGTCATTTCATGCAATTGGGATTAGATAGATGTTGAAAAAATAGAGAATTTATTTTTGAAAGTGTTTGAGTCTAGATCTCTACTCTTTACTCTTATAAATACCTTTATTTCAAGAGCTTTTTAAAGTATTTGTGAAGATTAGCCATTGAGGTTAGACTTCCAAATTGGGCCACTGGCAATGCTCAACGCTTGGCAAAATCCAAGTCCACAACACAACTTGACAAGTTCATTGATTGGGCTTTCAAACACTTTTCTCTACATGAAAAACGATCATATCATCATCTGGTCCACCCATTGAGGAAACTGGAAGCTGCACAAAGTGACAGTTCAGGTTTGCAAAGAGCTCAAAGTTGGGGCTATTTGTGGTTGACGATGATTAGGAGACACTATGCAAGAGTCTTTTTTTGACATATGACCTTGAACTTGTTCAAGTGTGCGTTTTTAAGAAGGGTCCAAAAATTTTGGCCACTAAGGCATAACAAGTAACGCATTTTTCTTTTTATATAATTATAACAAGAAATTAGTTACTTAGTCTTGTACTGCTCTGAAGTGCCACCGTCTCATGTTGGCAACACTAGAGAGCAGCCTTTTCTAATTAAGTTCTCTTTTTTTTTTTTTTTTTTTTTTTTTTTTTTTTTTTTTTTTTTTTTTCAAAAAAAGTTTAATTATAGTTTCAGCAAGAAGGTTTTTGTGTTATGTTGTTTCGCCAATGAACAGACCCCCCCTAAATCAAGTTGTTTAGGGGCCTATTTGAACAGAAATTTAAATTTCGTAAGAGAAAACACTATAACAAAAAAGTTGAAACAATTGGTGATATCTATGAAACAAACGGATTTATTGATTCTCTCATATGTTATGTATTTTACCGACTTGTTCTGATTTGCTTTATTCTTACATTACATATGCTTGCATTGGCTAGGGGTTCAATTGCTTTCATCTTAAACGTTAGAAGCAAAAATGTTGTGCCTGAGAATGTTTGTTAATAGTGAACAGCATTTGTGTAAAAGATGGCTTCTAGGAGGGAAAAAAAATTAAGATTATGGCTCAAAAACAATTCATAAGCTAATTATTGATTGACATAAGATGTGAGTTTTGTTCTGGACCAGATTGGTCTTGTCCAAATTGACACGACTTTATTACAATGCAGCTGATTGAGTGTGAGAAATTTGGTGGCCCCAAGATAGCATTTGGACATCGTAACGCATCTTTATTCCTTTTATTTCTCTTAAAAAGAAAAGAAATTGTATGAGCTTTCAATATACGAATGTCTTTATCTGTGATGAGACTGAAACTGCAACAGTTTTGGTTTGTTTTTTTTTTTTGCGTCACGTGTTTTATGACTGGAGATTTTTTGTATTTTCTATCCATCCATATTGATTTTAGTCCATTAGTTTTGGCTGGATTTTTTGCCTCCAGATATGTGGTGGCAAAGAGGGCCTTTTCACCCACTAATTTGAACATCTAATATTACTTTCCCTTGGTTTTCAACTTGTCCACAAAATATGTGGATTGTGGACACTGGACAAACACAAACAAGCAACTAGAGGGAGAGAGATACAGAGAGATTCCAGGCCAAAGCAATACAAAATTTTCTTTCACAATTGCATCATTACATTAATTTATAGTTCTTACTTATTAAGGCACCCCTTTTGGCCAACGGAAGAAAGAATGAATTTGAGGGCACGAATGGCTGTCCTCAGCACTTGTTTTACACAGAATTAGATAGCTGTTAATACCGTGAAGAATCTATAGCTTCGTGTGCTTTTCTAGAGCTCGGGCTCCGTTTGATAGTACACGACATCTCCGGTATCACTCACGTAGTGATCCTCTTTCATGCTTCTTACTAGGCTTTCAAACAAGTGAAATGGAAAAGGCCCGGATTTCTTTGACTCTCGGTAGTATTTCCCAAGTACAGGCCTAGCTGCCTCAGTCTGTTTTTGAGGTGAAATTTATAACGGTTAGAGATGTGCAAAAATGGGTTTGCAAGAATCATAAAAAGTTTCAGCCATGTAATAACCAAGTGATACTTACTGCTTCCACTAAGTGGTAATGCGGGATTTGAGGGAAGAGATGATGTATCACATGTGTTCCAATATCATGGTGGATGTTATTGAGCCAGCCATAATCACGGTCAAGGGTTGTGAGTCCTCCTCTTAGATAACTCCATTCCTGTTTGACAAAATCAGAATCAACAAACATTAGCTAAATGAGTTAATAAGACCGCTTTGGCTCTCCGGCTATGTTTGACAAAATAATCTTAGTGGGAGATAATTGCAAGGTGTTGCAAAGATTGAATTGTTTTTTTGTTAGGATAATAAGTCAGCTATTCATTAACAAGGATATGTTTATACAGAAAAGAATCAATTTCATTACCTTTCCACGATACCATGGAAGCTTGTCTTCATGGCCATGATGGTGCAAGTAGGTGACCAAGTCCAACCACATGACAAAAATCTGCAATTTTGAACATAGATTCAAAGACGCAGGCCACAAAATTAGAGAGGGTAAATAGGAGGTATTTTCTCCCTGAAGTCATTAAAACATATCAACGTAGAGAAAAATGGAACCTACCCAATATGGAACAACGTAGAGCTTAAGGATTTGAATAGGACCCATTACAAAGGAGAGACATCCAAGCAGAGCAACCATTGTAGTCCAACAGGCTGTGGATGTTATGATGTCTTTCCTCTCACTAGGGACAAATAAGTCGCTGTTCGGATCGAAATGGGAACCCTTCTTGCCGGGACTTCGACCCCACTATAATTAAGAGCATCATCATTAACTGATTAGCATCAGAAAAATAAACATCAAGTTAGCCGGAAAAAAAAAAATGTAAGAAGTTGGAAAAAGATTGCTCACCAGATAGACAGGGTAAGCAAGCATGGGGAAAGGCAAGGTGAACCTCAACATTTTAGTAGCCTTGTCTAAACTTTTAAAAATCTTCTCAGACAACTGCAAAAACAAATGATACAAATTGTTAATTCCATGGTTCATAAAGATAAAATATTGCAACGGGATATATATTCTCTGGTAACTAAACTTACTGGATGCCAAGATTCATCATTTTCGACATGTCCATGGTTCTGATGATGAGTTCTGTGGCTTATTCTCCTGTATTAGTAAATACATGACTAATAATTTAAGAAACAATATATGCCACAAACTAAACTTGCATTAAAGAACGGGATTCTATCACCGTCCATTTCAGTGATCTGAAAGAATGTCCAGGAAAAACTAACCATCCATGATATGGGACAAGGATTGAAGAATGAAGAATATGGCCCACCACGCTATTAAGCTTTGGATTATTAGAGAAACTTCCATGTCCACTGCAGCAACAAACCAAAAAGACAATTGAAACTCCATATCTAAAGTAACAAACAACAATCTAATATCCAATACTAAAACAGACAACAAAAAAAAAAAAAAAAAAATCCAACTTCCATTGCCAAACATTTTGTGAATAAGCACTAAATTCCTCACAAAAAAAAAAAAAACTCAAATTTCATTACTAAACATTTTGTGAAGCAGCATTAAACTTCTCAACTAAAAAGCAAAAAGATGAAATTCAAACTCCATTACCGAACATTTTGTGAATAAGCATTGTATTTCTCAGGTAAAAAAAAAAAAGAAAAAAAGAAGCTCAAAATTTCAACAATTTATGAGAGAAAAGAAAAAATAAAGATAAAACTCAAATTCCATTACCAATCATCTTGTGAATAAGCAAGAAATTCCTCAACTAAAAATGAAAAACTTCACGAGATGAAAAAGCAAAAAAGTTGCAATAATTACCAATCGTGACCAAGAACAAAGAGAGCCCAGAACATGGTTCCCTGGGCAATCCAGTAGAGAGGCCAAACGACCCAGTTGTTGAAGTAAGCCGCCACAGCCGCCAGGCCAAAAACGACAACGACATCTCTGACGACATAGCTCATGGATCTCCAAGGGTCCTTAACCCAGCAATGCTTCGGAATTGCCGCTCTAATGTCGGCCAATTTGAAAGGCGGTGGAGCACCTGGGTCAAATTCATTTTCTTCTTCTCCATTAACTCCATTAACGATTCTCTCTTTGTCTTCTTCACCCAAATCTTTGACTCTCAAAGGAGCGCTCACATTTAGCGCCCAATTCTTCTCTTTAATTGGGGAGGACCCGAGAGAAAAGCCGAGGCTTTTATTGTTGGATAATATTGGCCTAATTGAGGAAGAAATTATGGTCTTTGATAACATTCCATTTCTGGGTTTTGGGTATAGAATTCTGGGGAGGGGTTTTACACCACATTCTGATAAGACCCAGCTCGCCATTGGAGACCTAGATGAAGAAAGTGGGAGAACAAGGATTTGCTTGCTCTGGGTCTCTCTCTCTCTCTTTCTCTCTCTCTCTAGATGGGTAAAGAGGAGAGAGAAGGATGGGTGTGAAGACCAGGGATGAAGTGACTATTATAAAACGAATTGAAAGAGTTTTTGATTTGAGGAGATAACGAAAGGGTTACTCTCGTCCACTCCAAACCAACAAAAGAATCACAACCTGTGCTTCTTGTTACCTGTCCTCTTATCTTTTATAAGTGTCTTTTGGTTTCTCTCTCTTTGCCTAACTCGGTTGTTTGGGAATGTTTTTTTTTTTTTTTTTTGGGTGCGTATGACGGTATGAGCAAAAAAATAAAAGTAAGAAAAAGATTTTGGGAATTAATTAAATAAAAGAACTCTATGATAAAATTTGATTGGGCCATAGGGTGTGAAAAGTGGGTCCTTTGGAGTGGGAAAGGAGAGGGGAATTACGTGGTCAAATCTGGCTCGTAGATTCCTCATGTGTAAGTCATTTGATTGTTTTCTTTTTCCCTGTCAAACATGTCCTTGTCGTACTACCATGAAAAGTCAATTATTATTTATTTTCTTACTTAGTCTTTTGATGGCTTTTCCGACCATTATTAGCAGGTTACTTACGAAAGAAAATGCAAAAAACAAGGGGGGCTTTTTCACTCAAGCGTTGTGAGCCACTAAATTTGACCTCTTGACAAAAATGTTTGAACTTGAGACTATAATGTCAATACACTCCAAATATGATTATGTTTTTCTCTTTTCACTCGGAGATTTTTAGGAGTCAATAATCATATTCTTTACACGGATATTAAGTCAATTGCAAAGACCATTGGGAGTTGAGAAAACGCCTTCTCTTTTTACAACCGACCAGGATTTAAGCAAAAAAAAAAAAAAAGAAGACCAGGAAGTGGAAAAAAAAAAAGAATATCTGCAAAAATGATCTTTTTTAATATTCTTTTTTAGAACTGACTGATGAGAGGAGGGGAAAAGAATATGTGCAAAAATGATCTTTTCTAAAGCATAATGTGGCAAATATTCTTAACTTGTTAAAGAAAAGGCCATTCACTTTATATAAATTTAAAAATATCAATTTACGCCATTAAAAATAAATTAATAATTTATCAAAATCAATCAATAATTTATAAAAAAATTTAATCAAAGATTTGCTCAAGTTAATTCTTTTAAATTAATAAAATTATGGACATTTAAAAAAAAAGGTCTTAAAATGCTTATTTTCTAGTATTGATGAATGAAAATTGTAGGCTCTAGACGCAACAGATCATGAGTAAATCATGTTACCGCCTCTGTAATAAAACGTGGAAAATATGAATACTTGCCGACCATAAGTTCTCAAATGCTATAATTGAAGCATATTGGAAAAGGTAAAGTTCTCAGAAGTTTCAATCATCTACCGTCCATGATTTTGAGAGTTTTTGGGTTCTTGTTGCCGAGTCTTCTCTTTCTTATGATAAGAACGAGTAAAATCGGACCCAATCAATACCCATTTCAAAAGGCAGTCACACAACAACCATGAGATATAAATGGTCCAATATAAGGAAAAAAAATCAAATCCACAGGGATCAAAATACTTGGTTTATATGTAATGTGTGCATCATGTGTTGATTTTTGTTGTTACAAAAAGGGAAAAACAAATCAAAACAAGCCACGTGTACATAAAGACTAGGTGCAGCACACACCATCAAATACAAGTAAATACAAACTTAGGTTCAAATAGTGGACTTATATTGCAGTGTAAAATCCACAACAAAGAACAAAGGCTGATTCTTTAGAATTGTGAATGAGGGATTATGCCAATTTTAACGGTTTCAATCACTTCAACTTGATACTAACTTGTTCATATTTGCCACCATTTACGATTTTCCATAGACTTGGCAAGTTCTTTGGCCAGTGATGCAAAGTTCTCAGCCCCACTTCTCAACTCTTCAGTGCGTTGGCCTAGCCTCTGATGTCAATCAACAGTAGATAATATGCGTTGTCAAAAGAGGAAAATCACACATCCGATTTTGAAAAGACAGAGCAATTTTTGTTGGATCTGTAATCTTTATGATACCTCAAGCTTTTCCTGGCGTTGTACAAGCTTATCCCTTGCCTCTGCAGCTGCTCCAGAGGCATCCTGTAAAATGCCGAATTGGACTATATATAGATGGTTCATAAAACTCAAGCATTTAACTTTTATTATGATTATATTTGTATAGAATTACCCCAGCCTTCCTATATTTAGCTCTTATTTCATCTGCGGTTCTGAGTCTTAGCTTCGAATCCGAAGTTGCACCATCAAACAATCTTTCCCTCTCTGTTCCCTTATCTGTGGTTTAGAAAAATAACAGTTATATCATAACAAGGAGCAATAACTTGACAATAGATAATGTTACCTTTCATTTCAATCTTGTGTTTTTGAGATGAAGGTGAGACGTATAGAGGCTCATCAATGATGATGTCATCTGCAACGAAATAGTAGAAATGAGCTGCAAAAGAGGAGGAAGGTGGAAGAGGAGATGGTAGGGGGAAAAACAAGTATAGAACCTAAATTAAGCTCAAGAATTTCTTGGTCATCCTTTGAAGCCGCGGAAGGTTTTAAGAATGGGGGAGTTGAGAACAAACTCTCTAGACGCGAATAATTATGCTTGTGTACAACATTAAGATCAACATTCCGCAACGCTTTGCCAACGTTTGAACCCTGAGTAATACCACCAGAGATTCCAGGGCTAGAAGCCTAAGGCGACAAAATTAGGGTCATATTAATCAAATTCTTCACAAAGAAGATAAAAGAGCTTGACATTATACCGCAACCTGTTCCTCATTTGGAGATGAACTGTAGGCGGCATCTACAGCAGCAGCAAGCACTGTATCATGAAGACAAGGCAAAGATTCTGGAATCCTACAATAAGCAAATTCTTTTGAGCAATTTTTTAAGCATTTGACTTTGTATTAGAGTTGTTGCCAGGGCTCATACAAACAGCAAGAACAGGGGAGAGAAAAAGATAGAGACCTGAAATCATTTTCGTAATTCAATAGAGAAATGACAGCCAATTCACACCCATTCACCTAAAATCAACATTAAAAGAAAATTTAGATGGAACAGTAAAGCACAGCTATAACATGATAGTACAAACCAAATTAGTTGCCATAATGATTATTTAGGCGCGGTTAATGGGAATCACGAAATTATGAATTTCCAGTGTGCTGTTACAAATCATTTTGAAGGAACCAACCAGTGCAATTTGCCCGTTATCAGAAGAACAAATTGTCTTCTCCATGTCACTCTTGAAGTTCCACCTAAGAATCGACGTTAAAGAGCTCTCTCCCAACACTTCTAGAGTTGGCAAAGACCTGTTCAAAGATGATGCCAAATTCTATATATCAAGTATTAACTTCACTAAAAAGTCATGTAACTTGAGTTACCATATTCATATAGGTTTCAGAGAGAGAGAGAAAGAGAAAGAAAGTAGTTCACAAAGTAACGAGCTAGTCACCTTATTTCAATTACTCCAGTTTGATAGAGAACTATCAAACCACACTCTTTCTCATCTTTCTTGAATGTTGTAGTCCAGCAACATGGTTTTGCAAGATCCACTCTATGAATGGGATCGCTGCCACCCTAGAGTAGAGCCTTATTACAGGTTAGCAGTTTGGAGATGCAAAGTAGCAGTTTGGAGATGCAAAGTACTCGAATTGAAAGTGAAAATAATGGGATGTACCTCAATCATAGAATCCAAAGAGTATAAGTATAGTGCATCTTCACAACAGAGCAAAATGAGAAAGTTCATTAATCTCTGAGGAAAATCATAGGAGGGGACCACTCCGACTTCTAGTTCTGTACTTCTGGAGTGAGCATCAGTCTGTGAGGGTACATTTTTGGCCTCACTACTCTGAGGTGGTTCCTGCAAGTGCTCTTCACTATGGACTTCGGATATAAGATCAATATCCTCTGCACAAAAACAGTTCTTAAGAGGCTACAACTGAAGGCAGAGTAGAGAGTCGGGTTTTTCTTTTCTTTTCTTTTCTTTTTTCAATTTATTTTCAACAGCAAATACTTACCTATAATGTACATTGAAATTGCAATAAAATCCTTCTTCGGGTGCAATGGCTGAGAGCTAATTAACTTTCCATTTGTGATATCTCTAACAATAATATGCGCATTTCTTGTCATAATGAACAGAACCCCTCTTTCAGAATCTTCCAAAATTTCTGATTGAGAGTCCTGGCGGCTCTCTATGCCGTGAGCATCTAAAAATGATCTCACACCCAGAGAAGTTATAGGGGAACTTGTCTCAGATGCAGCATCTGTGAGAAACAAAATTGATAATGCACCAATATCAAGCATGGCGACCTGTAATGTAAGATTTAAAAATGAAATTGAAATTAGTATTCTCGGCTTTCTAATCGGAAAAAACTTACCCACAATTATAAACCCTTTTTGAAAGAAAGAGTGGAAAGAAGTTAATAACTCTTGTCAAGGCTAAGAATAAATATTGCAAATATAACCCAAAAAGAGAAGACAGTAGATTATTTTCACCTGTCCACATTCAAATCCTACAACAAGTCTGTTTCCAGAATTTGCAAATTGTAGGGTGCATATAGGGGAAGAGAGGATAGAAAAGACTGCGATGCAATGAGGCCCATCTCCTTGTTGCAAATTGTAAACTGTGGGTAAACATAAACAGATATACACTTAGACCGGTCAAAGTCAAAAGAAATAGGCGTAGTTGTAGGGCAGATTAACGCAAAATATGAAACTCTGGAGGAAAAAAATCAGCATAGAGGTATATGCGAAACCTTCAGTACTCTTTTCTCTCACAAGATGCAAATTCTTCTCTTGCGAACTTTCTATTAGCTCATATAGACGAACCTACATACACTCAATGAGCGGAGCATCATTATGCATCACATCTGATCAACTTAGAGAAAGGCAGAGACAAAATAATGAATTCTTACCCGACCACTTTCATCACCAATAGCCAACCTTAAAGTAAAAGAGCAAAATTCCAATGCGGATACTGATGAAATTGCACCAGGTATACCTTGCACCTGCGTTGACATTATACCACATCATAAATAAACAGGAAAAATAAGGAAACTGGTTGATGTTATTGTGGGTTAATATGTCAACCACAATAAAAGAATTCAAAGCTATCAAATTGCAAAAGCAAACAAACCTCGGGTCCTATGGTATAGATAAGTGACATATCTGGATACGTAGCGTCGTAGATTCGAAAAGATCCATCTCCATATCCTGATATATACAGTCTCTCAACCTGATAAGTTTGGGGATCAAAAAACTGATTGGGAACACCTCCAGTCAAAGGCCACCTTGTATCTTCTTTGGGCAAATGTGCAGCATTTAGTTTTTCAGCTGATACTATCTAATGAACAAAGAGAAACTAATTAATAGATTACACTTCTTCCAAAGACATATTTCAGGAAGTTGAGTGGCTTAACTCTCTTATTGGACAAAGATTTTTGAATTCATGGATGGTGATAGTATTGGAGTATATAACGTATTTAGAATTTCTCAAATGCCAAAGTAGTACCTGAGACAAAACTCTTGAAAGATCTCCATCTCTGTGCACAAAACCAAGCTTTGATACTGTCATGTTCGGTTCAGTAATAGGTACCATCGTAGTATACTGTACTGCAGGAACAGGGGTATTCTTTTGCTGAGGCATTAAGGAAGACAGGCAAGACTTGTCATACACATGCAATTGCCCAGGATTTGTCAAAATAAATAACAAAGTCCCCCTGCTGTTTGTTTCATAAGCACTTGGGAATACAACCACATCAGCAAAAGAACCGTAAAGCGAGAGGCCGAACCGACTAACACATTTCAGACTTTCTATCCCTTTATCCCATTCAAGGCTTAAAATCTGCCAATGAAAGAAAATATATTGATTAAAAAACTACAAAAAGTATGTGCTCAAGTGAAGAATGATACTTTCTATAGCTCTTAAAAGTTAATCACGTGAACCATAGTAGCAAAGTCATACTCATGACCTTGTAGATTTTTTTAACAAATTCTCATTCCAGCCTACTCCAAGAAATCTTAGCTTGTTGTTTACTTATGGATAATAGATACTCAAGTTTTCGTATAACGATCTTCTGCAAGAGGAACATCTTTTATGGCTTATGTTCAAATCTAAACTCTTTTTTTTCCCTATAAAGACATTCAGTTCATTTTAGTTGAAGCGCATCATTACGGTTTTTGTTTAATTATCAATAGGTATCATAGCTCAGGACAAAATTCAGAGAAGTCAATTTAAGTTAAAACCATACTGTCAGAACTTCCTCAGATCCAATTTGATCCCCACCATAGACAAAGAGCTGTCCTCCTTGATGATTGCATGATTTAGTTGCAGACCAATGTAAAACAATTACAGGGAGTCTTCTGTTTCCTGAGGCTAATTGCAGCTTAACAACATCGTTAGCCGATTCTTCCCCCTGTCCATATCTTGAAGAAGCGTCCTTTGACATGTCCCAAAAGATTATATCTCCATCTACATAGCCAACAGCAAGAACTGAACCAATTTCAGATGCCCAACAAAGAGCGCTGATCTCTTTCTCCGACTGTTCACTGTCGGACAAATTATCAGGAAGGTCACGTTTTGCTCCTCGTACACAATCAACTACTGTTTCATACTTTAGTTGGAGGCCTCTAACAAGAACAACTTGATCTTCAGAAGCATCCCAGAGAACGATCAACCCATTCTCATATGCAATTAGAATTCTGAAAAGCAAAAACACAATAAAATCTTTTTCTAATGCATTATAAAACTATGGTTATGGATATTCACACAAAGATTAGCAAGAGGGAGGGAAAG
>NW_010362888.1:146157-178440 GCF_000414095.1 Morus notabilis
GGGAAAGAGAAAGACCATATATCTGTTTACTTAAATAGAAAGCAATATTCTATGCTTGGAACTTGGAAGTTGTGAAATTGGTTTGCAACAGTCATTTGCATATATTAATAATCGTAATATGTTTTTAGTCACAAAGGAAGACTCGATGCGAGTACCCATACAATTATGAGTTCTTCATTAAACATTTTCAATAGAGGATTCAGTCTAACAGTAAACATGGATTTTGGCAAAAGGTGTAAGTTCTGATTTCTGAATAAATCAAAAGCTATTGAAGTTCATGGCCTAAAAGAACACAAATCCAAATAACTCAAATATAAAGCAATGGGTGGTATCTGTATTTCTCAAGAAGAAAAGAATTCTTAAAAGACGACGAAGTTGGGCATAGAAAAATCTTTGAAAACCAACTTATATATTTTGGATGCAAAACCGAAACTAATCATAGTAGGTGCGGTAGATTTAGGAAGATCGTATCTTGCCTGTTTCCCTGAGAACAAGGTTGATGGAGAACCGCAGCAACGGGAAGATGATCAGGCAAGGACACACCAGCTGCATCTGCAAAATTTGATGAAAACTTCGACTTTAGACATCAAAATTACGGAATTAACACAAGTGTCATTAATATGTGTGTGTATGTGCAGGGAAGAAAAATGGTATCTTTACCTTATATGTACTTGAATCAACCAGAAGGATAAAATATTAAAATATATAGTTTATTTGCTATATAATAATACTAGTGACCACTTCACAGATTAGTTATCAAGCAGCTACAAGTAAAGATATATGGTACCAGCTATGATATTTGCAGGAACATAATATGGAAGCCGAGTAATTTTTCTGTCTTCAGCATCGTACTTTAACACAGATACATCCCCATGCTCGCTTCCAATATACCTGAATGTAATGAGAGTGTGAAAATGCTTCAAGTCATTTATCAGGATTCATTGGTCGTTTCTATTGTCAAATTCCAAATAGGTTATAGTCCAATAAACAGCTATGCAAGTATTATACATGTAGCTTGTGCCATAAACGACAGAGAAGGCAGTTATATTGCATCCCCACTGCAAAGTTGAAGCTATTACCCTGTTTTCCAAATCCCAAACCTGCCAATGTGATTAACCTACTAAAGTGATCAGCATTGTTAGTGAAGAATCTCTTTTAAGTGGGGAAGGAGAGTATAAAAGAGAAAGCGAAGAAGGATTAAGATAACAAGGAACCATGTATGGATAATAATGGCGTTCATATTGAGCACTAGATACCTGAATTTCATTATCTCTTGAGACACAGGCTAGAAAACCATGATTTTGTAAGAACTGCAAAAATATACAGAAGAAATCAATAAATGAATTTCAAGAAAAACCAAGTAAAATACAGAAACTAGCTTTCTCAGAATATAATCTCATTTCAGCATAAAGCGTATTTTAGAGTTCCAAAACTTCCAATGTGAGGGAAAGAAAACAGCAACATATACAAACTAATAATTATATTAAAATAAAACTCGTACAAACCTCTAGATATTTAAAGGGTAATTGCTTAGGAGATACAAGAAGCCCTTCAATATTATCACCACCAATTATTTTTATTCTACCATCCCTGCAAATTTCAATAAAAAATAATAAATTCGGGTTACTATAAAATTCTCTCCCTCCCCATATTACCTTGATTGAGACGTGCTCTATTCAGGTAAAAATTGGATCTTTCTTTTACAGATAATTGTAATATGTAATAATATTCTAAAAATTCAGATAGAAATAAAAATACTAACAAAGCTGCCATAATTCAATTCCTATATGTTGACTTACAGAGTTCCTACTGCAATCAGCTGTTGGATTGCGTCGAACGCGAGAATGGACGCCGTAGATGGAATCCCATAGTGAAGAGCAATTCGCGGATTAAAATCCGCTGGTGTTAAACTTCTCTCGGGCACATTGTTCTGTCCAACGAACTTTATTTCGAAATGAAATTCAGTAAACTACTAAAGACACGAGCAATTACGTATATCTATACAAATTCTGCTCCGATTTCATAGCGAGTTCATCGTAGATACGAAGAATCAACGGAGAAGATATTTCAGATGTTGATAAACAGAGATAATCAAAAGCGATCGCTTACCTGAGGAGGAGAATTTTCCTGTTGTTGTTTGGATTTCTGGAAAATTTTGGCGAACATTGAGCTGTTGATTGGTCTCTCTGATCTTCTGATGCCGCGAAATTGAAAAATTGTGTTTTTTTTTTTTTTTTCGTATCGCGTTTCGGTTTTTCTTCTTGGCGTTTCGGGTCGGGGGATGGCAAGGACGACGATGGTGATGTTTCGTAGGAGAGAATTCTAATGGGGAATTGAGCAATTCGTGATTGGACGGTGATGGGAAGGTTTTGGGGTTGCGGTTGGGGTGGTTTGTGACCGTTGATGTGGCGGGGAGGTTGCTTGATGAAGCGGCAACGTCAACATAAAGAAAGGGACCCACAAAGGGAAACTGTAACCGTTAGGGCATGTTTACTTATCAGGAGTAGAAAATGAGAATTGAGATTCAGAATCAACTCTTAGTATGTTTACCTACACATAATTAGAATGAACATGAATCAGAGTGGGCAGGATTCGAAGTGAGTAGGATTAGGAGTGAGGAATCGGAGTCAGAATAAGCTGTTTACTTAGTGATAGGATTCGGAATCAGAGTCATTCTAAATCTCATTCATACGTTTACTTACACTCAGAATCGGAATAAAAAAGTATAAAAGTACTAATATACCCTTTAAATCAATTTGATATTTTCAATTTAAAAAATATATTGTGTACTTATTATATTAAAATTAATCATAATTAAAATATTTAGTGTAATAATTGGGTACTAAAATAATAAATATAAATTTTACAACTATTTAAAATATAAAAATAAAATTTAAATAAATTTAAATAAATTTAAATAAAATAAATAAAAATAAAAAATAGTGTTAAAAAATAAAAAAATATTATTAATTTATTAAAAAATAAAGTACATATTTATTATATTAAAGTTAACAATAATTATGCTAATATTATAATATTAGGCAAATAAAATAATAAATATATGTTGCATTTATTATTTTTTAAATTTTATTTTTAATTGTGTATTTATAAATAAAATAATGGTATGATAGTAAATTAATATTAATATCAGGAATGAGAGTCTCAATCCCAAGGGGGGGCATAGGAGTGCCAATACCATACCTCAATCCCAAATTTGAGTGGGGCTCACCAATCTCACTCCCATTCCAGGATAAAAAAGAGCAAGTAAACATGAGATTGACTCTCATTTCCCACTCCCATTCTTCAATCCTGGTATTAAACATGCCATCTATGTTTACTTATCCATTTATATCCTGGAATGAGAGTGAGAATGTGTGGGCCCCACACCAATTTGGGATTAAGGAATGGGATTGGCACTCCCTCCACCCCCCACCGGATTGCCACTCCTAATCCTGATATTAAATACAAAATTACGAATTTACCCTTAATTTTTCTCCTTTATTTAACTCTCTAGGGTTTATTTCTCCCTTTGTCTCTCAGCCATTTACCATCCCCTCTTCCCCTCTTCTGCCGCGATTCTTCAATTTGCAAGTAAGCCATAAATCATCCTCTATTTTTGTTTTCGTTTTGCTTTTTTGTTGTTGTTGTTGTTGTTGTTGTTGAAGACGTAGTTTTGCTGTTCCTTTCCACGTTGATAATGCTTCTAGCTTTTCAGTTTTTTTTCCTTCTAGAGTACTAGAATAACAAAACTACGTACTAGCTTTTCATCCTCTATTTTTGTCTTCTAGCTTTTTTTCCTTCTAGAGTACTAGAATAGCAAAAACTAGAGTACTAGAACACGTAGTAATGCTTCTAGTTTTTTTATCCCTCTTTATTTCTTTAAACTCTTATATCTGTTTTATTTTAAGAATTTCTACTATAAGATTAGAAAACTGAAACTATCAATAATTTATATCCCTCTTTATTTCTCGTGATTCTAGCACTCTAGTTTTTTTTTCCTTTTTTTCTTATAATTTGATTCTTGTGTTATGCCTATTGTTGTTCATTTTTATAATATACAATGTGATACTAAATCTAATTTTATATGTTGATAATATAGAGTAATCATGTCTAGACTTTTAGTACGAGAGAAGATAGTAGTTGTAGTGATAAAAGAGATAGTTATGATGTTACAAATGATTATGGTTGTGTGTGCTGCTATGTGTACCTTTGTTTCTATTTATTATGAATGAAGGATACGAAGTCCAAAGATGGTTGTAAGGGTATATAAACAATTAGGTCACTTGTATGATTTGGTTTACGAAAGTGATATCAAGTGTGTGGCACAATTAAGAATGGATAAAGAAACATTTAGAAGATTATGCAAGCTTCTATGTGAGAAAAGAGATTTGACAAGCACAAGAAATGTATCTGTTGAGGAGATGCTTGCAATGTTTTTGCACATCCTAGCTCATCATGTTAAGAACAGGGTGATTAGTTTCAATTTTAAGAGATCCAGAAGAACGATTAGTAAATGTTTCCACGAGTGTTTAAAAGCAATTATTCGGTGTCAAAAAGAATTTTGGAAAAACCCAGAACCAGTTTTGGAGAACTCAACTGACCCTAAATGGAAGTGGTTTAAGGTATGTGTTCTCTTTTTTTTTTTTTTTTTTGAAAAAATTTGTTTTTAAATTATATTTGTGTTCTTAAAATTTTATGCTTCTTTTTCATAATAATGTAGAATTGTTTGGGAGCATTGGATGGAACGTATGTAAGAGTTCGTGTGCTAGAGGCAGAAAAATCAAGATATAAAACAAGGAAAAATGAGATTGCTACTAATGTCTTAGGAGTTTGTTCACAAGACATGCAATTTATATATGTCCTACCGGGATGGGAAGGTTCAATGCACGATATGCGTGTGTTAAGGGACATAGTGACTAGAAGAAATGGTTTAAAGGTTCCTAACGGTAATTTTATACAACAACACTAAAATTTTTTTAATGACATTATATTGTTTGTATATTATCTATTTGCTCATTGTTTAATATTGTTACTTTTTATAGTGGTTGATAGGTTATTACTACTTGGTAGATGCTGGCTATAGTAATGGGACCGGTTTTCTTGTATCAAGAAATGTTGAAAATTGATGGCTTAGATGATGATCAAGTTCATGATGCCACCAATATTTTAGCAACAAAGCATGATTTGCTACGTGTATTCTACAACATTCCGGATCAACTCAAGAGGGGATACATCCTCAAAATTCTTAGTCGTGGGGTTTAAGTGTTAGATTAGCCAATTATTAGTTTACTTAAATTATGTTAGTACTTATTATGCTTAGGATATATTTTTCGATTTATGACTTGGAACTTCTTTTTGAAAGTTTATGACTTAAAACTTAGTTATTTTGTTCTTATTTTATTACCATCATATTCTTTTCTTGAAATTGAGTTAAAATTTATTGAGAAAAATAACTTAGATGATTAATTAGGTGTGATTAAAAAAATCGAATTACTAGTTAGTTATTCTAATATTAAGATAGTTAGCATAATATACAATTTTTTTTTTAAAGTTCAACACACAAAAATCTACTAAAGGGTAGGTAAGTAAATTTATAACAGTTTATTCCGATTCTGAGCGTAAGTAAACGTATGAATAGGATTGGGATTGATTCCGATTTTGATTCCTGGAACCTAAGTAAACAACTTATTTTAACTCCGATTCCTACCCACTCCAAATCATGTCCACTCCGATTACAAATAAGTAAACATGTCCTTAATGTCAAGGCCATCGATCGGTCATTGTGGGCCCCTTAGTTGAGGTGGGGACCAACAACCACCCCTTTTTTCTACCTTTACATTAATACCACCCATAATATAAAGTTTGTGCCACGTAAACTTACTTTTTTACTGACTTAATAAAATACATGTTTTAAGATTAATTTTATAAATTCTATGTACGTTGTTTCAAAATATTCTTAGCTGTTTAAAACCATTCGAAACACCTCTTAACATGTAAGAAAGCATTCAAAATGCCTTTTATGTCTAACTTTGTCTATAAAACTAAGGAAACTGTTGACTTTGGCACTTATTTATAGTTTTAAACTCAACTAAGATGAAAAACAACTAAAAAACATAGTTTTTTTTAGCCTACTCCAATGGAGAAATACGTATTGCTTGATGACACAAGCTCGCAGGGACGGCGGCGAGATTTCTTGTCATTGGAAAATGTGACATTGCTCTTGTTGTTATAGCGATTTGCTCATATGCATGTTGTTGGAGTGAGCTTGGTTGCCGTAGGGGGAGAGGATTGTTGCCGTTAGGAGGAGGGTGGGAGTGGGAGCTTCGTCGTTGTCGGGGTAGACGTGGAGGACAAGGAAAGTTTTCTGGGGTTTTTTTTTTTTATTTTGGTTTGAGTTAATTTTTTTGGGTTCGGGAGGGGAATTGTTTCATTTTGTTACTGCAATTGTTTTTTAATTATTTTTGTTGGTTTTTGCAAAATAATTTCATAATCAGAAGTAGTGCTGGAATTTTGGACGGGCCGCCCGCGACCGCCCAAAAATACCAAGTTTTTGCCCGAGCCTGAGCCCGACACGCCTGAGCTCGAAAATGCCCTTGAACGGGCCGCAGGTTTATATTTGGCTACCCGAACCCGGCCGGGCCGCCTGAGCCCGCCCGAATAGTCCGAAATTTTTTTAATATTTTTTAATTTTTATAATTATTAGGTTAGTTTGTGTTGAAATTATATAAAAATCAAAATCAACATTCAATAGACATTATTTACACAATTGAATAAATTAATCATGTATATTAATTATGTATATTAAATTCGTAATTCATGATTGCCTCGTTAAAAACCTTACCAAGAAAAACTCAATTAGGATAAAAACTTGGCAAGGAAAAAAGAGTGCAATCATTTTTTGACGAATTACAAATTTTATAAACATACAAAGTTATACAATTAGAAATTACAATGTCAAAAGTAAATACATTTACAAATTATAAATTTACAATTTAATTTGAAGCTGAAGGATCGTCTTCAAAATTAAATGTTAATCGATTAAATCCATCGATCCATTCTTGGCTTGCCGGCGAAATTGTATCTTGTAGACGTTGATCGGCCCGATCCCAATCCTTAATGCAAATCAAGGCTTCAACAATATCCCTTTGCAATGCATTCCGGTGTCCCTCAAGTATTCTTCCTGTCGTGCTGAAGGCTTGTTCGAATGAAATAGTGGAGACTGGGATCGAAAATATATCCATTGCCAATCGAGTTAGGATTGGCCAAGTTAATGCCCGTGCCCTCCACCATTGAACTAAGTCAAACGATTCTGCCGTATCGTCGACTACTAAGCCTTCACCGAGGTACGCCATAAGCTCATTAAAGCTGTCGCCACCGCTGCCACTGCCACTTATTTACGAAGATTCACTCCCAGCTTCTGTTTGAGTTGTCTTCTTCTTCTTCTTTAACCTGAAAACATTCAAGAATGAATGCGGGTTTTCATCTTGTTGTTGCGGTTCCTGTACTCTAGGAGATACTCTAAACCTAATATCATATTTACTATAGATCGACTATCTTTTTTCCTTTATTATTGAATATTGGTCCGAACATTTGATGCCTAAAAATTCACCTAAGTTTTCTAAACCACTTTCTAAACCTTCTAATTTTAATCTAGGATCAATAATAGTATATAAATCATACAACAAAGGCAACTTAGACCAATATTTTATAAATTTTTTTTCCATAGAATGGATATGAACTGCTAAGATTGGGTCCTCCCTATATTCGCTAAATAAAATACGAATTCATAAAAGTTCTCCTAAAGCTAAAGGTGATGTTGGGTAATATGTTCCATTAAGTTTTAGAGTCACTTCATGAAACCTACCTAAAAATTGATACAAAACTTCAGCAATTTGCCAATCATATGTGTCTATATGTCCTACTCCTACTTTTACACACATATAGTTTGTTATAGCATCCTTATAGGGGATACATTGTTGAAGTATTATGTAAGTTGAGTTCCATCTTATAGGCATATCTAACGCTAATGCTCTAGGAGGTATATTTAATGCTTGTAAGAACCTAAACCAATCTTCTTGTCTTTGGTTACCACGTTGAATCCATGCAAGACTATCTCTAATTCTTTTAATGTGATTACCCATTTCTTTTAAACCGAATTTAACAATTAAATTAATTACATGACATGCATAACGTTGGTGAAAAATAGTACCGTCGCCGAATAAACTTAAATCATTTTCAAAGAACTCAATTACTTTTGTATTGGCACTAGCATTATCTAATGTTATAGCCATTACTTTATCTCTTAATCTAAATTCATCAATTACATTTAAAATAGTATTATATATTAAATCCGCGCTATGTGATCCTAGAACACATTTAAAACCTAATATTCTCTTATCTAAATCAAATCCTTTAAAAGTAATGTCCGGTTACAACTAAATAATTTTTATTAGCAACGGCAAACTAAATATATGCCGTTAACGCAACGCACCCTCTAGTCGAGTGTAAAAGGTTTATTAATGCTTCTTTTTCTTTTTTAAATAATTTTAATAAATCTTTCCTAAGAGTAGTTTTTGAAGTGAACTGTGCATTAGGATTATGTACAACCTTAATATATCGTTGCCAATTAGGATGCTGTACAAAACTAAGTGGTTGATCTAAAATGGCTATCATTCGTGCAACTTCCATATGATCTACTTGCGGATCGTATTTTCAAGTGGTTAGACCACCGGTTGCGCGATCAAAAGATAATTGTGTTTGACAGAGTTCGGATCCGTCGGATTGGCTAAGCTTTTGAAGACACTTTTCATAGTGTCTTCTCAAGTGTGTGGTGCCGTGAATAATGTTACCCTGTAATTTAGATAAACAATATTTACACTAAGCTATATGTTTAGTGTTACCTTCATTGTCGATCTCATCAGTTATGTCGAAGTGATCTCAAATTGTCGAGGTGCGCTTGCATTTCCTCCTAGAGGTTACAACACTTGCAGATGCAGTCGCACTGGCACTCGCCGCTTCTCCACGCCCACCACCATTGCGACCACGACCTCCAGTATGTCCACCACGGCTCGGATTAGTAGATTCCTGCGTAACAAATTCATTAGTGGGAAATTGTCCTTCTTCCATGTTGTGTTGGGCATCAACGGGAATACCACTATAACCAAAAGGATCAATTATAAAAAAATAAGAATGATTTGAGAGAGAGAGCTTTAGGATAATGAGATAGTTTTTGGAAATATTGTGATAGAGATTTGAGAGATTGAGAGAAATTGAGAGAGATTGAGAGAAATTGATAGGGATTAAGAGAGTTTGAGTGAGAAAAATGTGTGGGGGATGAGGGGTATTTATAGGGAAATTTTTTGGTTAAAAAATTGTTTTTTTTTTTTTTTCAAAAAATTCAGGGTGCAACGGCTACTTTAGGTCACAGCGGGTTGGGTTCGGGCTGGTTCGGGCGGCAACTGTCAAAAAACTAACCGTTGGATGGGTTTTCGGGCACCTTGGGAATGTCGGGCATTCGGGCAAAAATTCGGGTTTTCGGGCTTATTTTCGGGTCGGGCACTAACGGTCAGAATTTTGACCATTTTTCGGGTAATTCGGGCACTCGGGCATTCGGGCTTGGCCGGAAAAATTTTAAAAAAACTTCGGCGGACGGCGGTTGACAGTGCCTACACGGCGGCGGGCTCCGGCATGGGTACCAAATTCGGGCTGCCCGAGCCCAAGCTTGAATTTTAACTTTGGACGGGCTGGCATATGGGCCTGCCCACCGAGCTCAAAAAATTCGGGTAGCAGGCCTGCCCGCCGGCCTAAAGTTTCACCATTCAGAAGTTCTTATTTTAATTTTTATATTTTGATTTTTCAACTCTTTTTTAATAATTAATCTTTTTCAGCTTAATTGAGTTTAAAATTATAAAATGAGTGACATATCAAGAAACTCTGTTAGTTTTATAGACGGAGTTAGATGAAGGGGGCATTTTAAGTCCTTTTGTATATGTCAAGAGGTGTTTTGAACTGCTTTGAATAAAATTTTTTTTTTTGATATTTTAAAATGAGATATGCAGTTTGAAGGCATTTATAAAATCAATCTCATGTTTTTATAATGTCACTTCAATGAGATAAGTTTTAATTATTTCTTTTTAATAAAAATTGTTTTAATTATTTCTTTTTAATAAAAATGAGCACTATTAAAATAATTACTAGGTCATTTTGCAGTAAATAACAATAAAATCATTGCTAGGTAATTTTTTCTATTCTAAAATCTTTAAAAATTTACTATATCTCAAGTTCAACTCCATTCTAATAAATTTATCAAGTATTATAAATTTACTCTTAAATTTATCTGTTTATATAGTTAATTTTAGGAGAGAAAATATAAAATTAGGGACCTTCCTAAAAATATTAAAATCAAAATTGATTTTTTTATTTATTTTCAACTAATGGAGAACTACAAATTATATGCGACAATTATTACTTGAACATGCAAATATATATAGACGAGTTTTTAATAGTTAAGTTGTATCAGTAGTTATTCATTAAATATAAAAATTTAATGATGTGATGTGATAAAAATCTAATCTCACTTATCGTTATATATATATATATATTTGTTAATTACTCAATTAATCATAATCATCAGATCAATGACACATGGTTAATATAATAAGACACATCCAATGAATAATTATTGAAATAACTATTAAAATTACACCCATATACAAACACACACACTAGGAAGGAAAGACGAAATCAAAATGTAGGAGATAAATGGATTTAAAACAATTAGTCCTTAAAGTTTTGAAATTTCCAACCATATTTTGGGTTGGGTGCGAGAAAATGACCATCCATCCTAATTTTTGCCTTTATTAATATAAAAAAGGATATATGTGTGTGTGTGTGTTTTGATCAAACGACATGGTGGTTTTTCTTCCTTTAATTTAAGGGTAACTATCCATACCTATCCTTGAATTATGTGCAATGTGTCATTTTAGTCCCTAAATTTTTAATTTTTACACATTACTTGAACTTTTAATTTTTTTACCACTTTGGTCCTTGCACACTAAAATTAGCAAATGGTTTCTAAAATTTTTCAAAAATAATCACATCATCCAAACACATAATAATTGAATTTTTTACAAAATTAATAACATTAAGTGCACAATCAACTAATTTTTAATGGTCTGTAAGATAGTGAAGAGACATTTAGTATTCAATGTAATTATTTTTGTAGAAATTTGAGTTATTATGTGTTTAGGACGTAATGATTTATTATGAAATTTCATAAATCAATCATAAATGTGAAAGGACTAAAATGTTCAAGAATCAAAAGATTATGAACAAAATGTGCAGAACTCACAAGCAGTTGAAGTGTGAGCTGGTACACTGGCAAACAAGTGTGAACTCACATGCATGATCTTGGTAAAGGACACTGGCAAACAATAAAATGACTTTACGGTATCTTTTAAATACTCTTGATGTTGGTTTAATTTTTGAGTGGGGTAAAACAACTTGGCTAGAATATGGTTGGATTTGTTGATTGTGACTATGCTGGTGACATAGATAAAACCAGCCAAAACGTTTTTTTGATTTCCCATGGTGAATCTGGCCACATTCTGGCTAGTAATTCAGCTTTTGATGATGGAAAACCAAAGCCATGAAAGCTTGATTCGGTTTTGCCTCCATTGATCACCATTAAGGTCTCATTATGGTCTTTAACCATCATTGTTTTATGCCAAACGGAAGCTGGAAGGTCTTAGCTAGAGCAAAAATAAAATCGCAAAAGTAAGCTCGCGCGGAGCGGGTTTTTTGGTCCAGAATATGCACGGACGAAACATATCAACACGAGGTATCATTTTGTGCATAAAATTTTGAAGAAGGGAAGATATTACTTCAAAGATTACGATGGCAAAAATCTTGTGAATATGCGACTAAGGTGGTGACAGCGACCATTCAAACACTGTTTGGACTCTGTCAATATTCTGCGAGCTTGAGGATATGTAGATCGGGAAAAGTGGGACCAACATGATAGAAATAAATTCTTTATTGATGAAATTCTTAATCACATCAAGATTCATCATGTCAAATCATTAAAAAAAATAGACTTAAGCAGAAATGTACCTGAGTCCATAGGAACAGATTATTTCATGAATCTTGTAGTTCTTAATCAATCTTTTGGTCTTTGATCTTCTAAATTATTCAGTATGAATGTCTTGAGAAGGAATTCTCACTTTTCTAATGATGGGATGTCAGAAAAGTTTCATACATCTAATTTGGGGACCACAACCATTTATATAGAAGTTAACTTTACATTATTTCTAATTTGACCCATCATAAAATAAGAAATAACGATTTGGTCTCTACATATATTAGGCTCACACTTATTAGATGCATTAAAGACTAAATTACCTAAAACCTTATTTGATCACTTTAAATGGGCTTAACTTAATATGATAGCATATAATATACAATTATTATTATATATGTATATATGCACGTTCAAAATCTAACAATCTCCCACTTGGACTACATATATATATATATATGACTTTATAATTGTATATTAAAATATAACCTTTATGAGCTCAAAATATGTGTTATCATATCCAAAAGCACCTCTGAACAATCTCATCCATTAATTATGTTAACATAGGATTAAGGCGATCTTTGTTACATGTATCGTAACTAGACCCATCCATGGTCACATATATCAACATAACCAAACGACTTAGATCAAGTATGGATGTGTAGCATGGAAATTACATGTAATGTGATCTAAACATGCCTATTTCTGACTGGTCCAACTTTATTCTTTATGAGATCAAAACAAAACTAAATCAGAGTGAAAATAAACTAAATACTTTATTTCTGCAGATAATATAACCATAAACAAAGATGTGTCTATAACTACAAAGCATATGAATACAGACTCCCACTAATTCAGCATATCGTCAAATGATACAAGATCCATATGAGCAGTGTGCTCATGAAAGACCTTGGGTGGTAGCCCTTTAGTAAGTGGATCCACAACCATGGAGTTTGTGCCAATATGCTCTATAGACAACTGACCACTCTGAACACTTTCCTTAACAACTAGGAACTTGATGTCTATATGCTTTGACTTCGTCGAGCTCCTGTTGTTGTTGGAATATAAGACTATTGACTTATTGTCACAAAATAACTTAAGTGGTCTTTCAATTCCATCCACAATTCGCAGCCCTGTGACAAAATTTCGCAGCCATATTCCATGGTTGGATGCCTCATAACATGCTATAAACTCAGCTGCCATGGTGGAAGAAGCTATGAATGTCTGCTTTGCACTCTTCCAGGAGATAGCTCCTCCAGCAAGCAAATAGATATAGCCTGAAGTGGATCTACGACTGTCTTGGCATCCAACAAAGTCAGAATCTGAATACCCAATGATCTCTAACTTATCTGACCTCCTGTTTGTGAGCATGTAATGTTTTGTTCTCTGAAGATACCGCATTACTCGTTTGGTTGCTTTCCAATGATCCATTCCCGAATTGCTTAAATATATGCCTAACATCCCAACAATGTACGCAATATCCGGACGCGTACAAACTTGAGCATACATTAGACTTTCCACTACTGAAGCATATGGAATCTTCTGCATTTCCTTAGTTTCAAAATCATTCTTGGAGCATTGATCGAGACTGAACTTGTCTCCCTTAGCAACATGGGTGTCTCCTCGTTTGCAATCTTGCATGCCAAATCTCTTAAGTACGTTCTCAATATAGGTCTTTTGTGATAATCCAAGAATACCCCGAGAGCGATCTCGGTGTATTTGAATTCCTAATACAAAAGATGCGTCCTCAAGATCTTTCATCTCAAATCTCTTTGATAGAAATCTCTTGGTTTCGTGCAACAAACCTATATCGTTGCTGACAAGCAGTATGTCATCGACATATAAAACCAAAAAAATGTGTTTACTCCCACTGAACTTGTGGTATATACAATCATCAACCGCATTCATCTCAAAACCAAACGAGATGACAACTTGATGAAATTTGTAATACCATTGACAGGAAGCTTGCAAGCCCATAGATGGATTTCTTTAATTTGCAAACCATATTCTTTGCGTCACCCAACACAAAGTTTTCTGGTTGCACTATGTAAATCGTCTCATCAATGTCACCATTGAGAAACGCAGTCATTACATCCATCTGATGCAACTCAAGGTCAAAATGTGCCACTAATGCCATTATTGTCCTAAAAGAGTCTTTCGATGAAACCGGAGAGAAAGTTTCTTTATAATCAATGCCTTCCTTTTGAGTAAAGCACTTTGCAACAAGACGAGCCTTATATCTCTCAACATCACCTTTTGAATCCCGCTTGGTCTTAAATATCCATTTGCAACCAATGGGTTTCGCACCTTCAGGCAATGAGACGAGTTCCCAAACGTCGTTGTCTTTCATGGACTTAATCTCTTTATTCATGGCATCAATCCACTTTTGAGAATTAGTACTTTGCATGACTTGATGAAAGTTGATTGGATCATCTTCCACCAATCCAATGTCATTCTTATGTTCTTGGAGAAATATGATGTAATCATCAGAAATCACACTTCTCTTTTCTCTAGTGGATCTCCTTAATGGCAATTGTTTTTGAGGTTGTTGAGTTTGTTATTCAGGAATAACCTATTGGCCTTGATCGGGGAGATTTTCAACATTGTCTTGTGGTTCTAGTATTGCTTCTTGAACAACATCAGGAATAAGAGCCTGATCATTGTCAATAGCAATCGTAGGAAGAGAAACAGATTCCTCTCAAAAGACAAAATCTATAACCTTATCTCTCCCCCCAAACACAATATCCTCAAAGAACTAGGCATTTCTCGTCTCAAAGAAGGATCTAGATGTGGGATCATAAAACTTATACCCCCGAGATCGTTCAGAGTACCCAACAAAATAACTGCTGACTGTTATTGAGTCCATTTTCTTTTCATTTGGCCTATAAGGCCTTTCTTCAGTTGGACAACCCCAAATGTACAAATGCTTTATACTGGGCTTCTTGCCCATCCATAATTCATAAGGAGTTTTAGCCGCTGCCTTAGTTGGAACTCTGTTAAGAATGTAAGCTGCAGTATTTAGTGCCTCACCCCAGAGTGAATCTGGTAAGGTAGTATGACTAACCATACTCCTCACCATATCCCTTAATGTTCTATTTCGTTTCTCAGCAACACCATTCATAGTAGGACTTCCTGGCATGGTGTACTCTGGGATGATACCACACTCCTCTAGGAATTTGGCAAATGGCCCTGGACGTTGTTCACCTGATCCATCATATTTACCATAATATTCAACACTACGGTCAGATCTGACAGTTTTAATCCTTTTGCCAAGCTGATTCTCAACTTTAGTTTTGAAAACCTTAAACACGTCCAGTGATTGGGACTTCTCATGAATGAGATAAAGGTAGCCATAACGTGAGTAATCGTCTATGAACGTAATAAAATATTGTTGACCATTCCATAAAGCCATAGAGAATGGCCCACAAATATCCGTATGTATTAGTTCTAAGACATCTGAAGATCTATTGGCACAAAATCTTCTTATGTTTGTCTGTTTCCCCTTAATTCACTCAACATAAACTTAAAAGTCTGACAAATCAAGAGGATCAAGAATTCCATCTGACATAAGTCTTTCAATTCTTTGTTTAGATATGTGACATAAACGTTTGTGCAAGAGTGAAGCAGAATTCTCATTTGTTAATTTGTGTTTTGTACCACGTGAACTCAAATGCAAGGTTTCATTATAAGAGGCAATATTATCAAGTAAATAAAGGTTATCATAAAAAGATAAAGAACCGGTACCAACAATATTTGAATTCAAAGAAAGACTAAACTGATTATTTCTAAATGAACAAAAGTAACCAAATTTGTCCAAAACAGAAATAGAAATCAAATTCCGTATAAAAGATGGTACAACATATGTCTCTTTTAAATCCAAATAATATCCAGTCTTTAATAATAACCTAAATGTCCCTATAGCCTCAACTTCCACTGATTTTCCATTGCCCACATAGATGAATCTTTCAGCATCATTTGGCTTTCGACAACTTAGGCAACCCTGGATTGACACACTTATGTGAGTAGTAGCGCCAAAATCTATCCACCAAGTGTGTCTTGGTACTGAAGCTAAATTAACCTCAGAACAAATTAAAGTGAGAAGCGTACCTTTCTTTGCACGCCAAGCGTGATATTTGGTACAATCCTTCTTCATGTGTCTAGGTTTCTTGCAAAAGTAACAACAAAATTCCTCATCTTGTTTCTTTTGCTGTTTCTTTTGGGTTGGACCTCCCGCAGCTTCTTTGTCCTTCTTCCTTTTCTTGTTATTGTCCTTAGAGGTACTAGCCAAGTGAGCACTTTTTGTCTTTTCTTGCTGCAGTCTTTCTTCTTCTTAGACACAATGAGAAATGAGCTCATTAAGAGTCCATTTGTCCTTTTGGCAGTTGTAACTGACCTTAAACTGACTGAATTGTACAGGAAGAGAAATCAAAACTAAATGCACGAGCAAATCCTCAGATAGCTCTAACTTTAGTGCCTTTAGTTTCGAAGCAAGATGAGACTTTTCCATGATGTACTCCTTTATATTTTCTTTTCCTTTATACTTCAATGAAATCAAGTTCGACAAAATCGTACTTGTTTCAGCCTTATCATTTGTAGCAAAACACTTTTGAAGTTCCTCAAGGAACTCCTTGGCAATAGTTACCTTCTCGGACACAGCACCCCTGAAAGTTTTTGGAATTCCACGCTTCATGATCATAAGACTCATACGATTTGAACGTTCCCACTTCTCAAAGTCTCATTTTTCCTCATTGGAACTTTGGTCCGTAAGAGCAGTGGGTTGTTCAATCCTTAGCGCAAGGTCTAGATCCATGTAGCCAAGAATGATCATAACGTTCTCTTTCCATTCCTTAAAGTTTGTTCCATTGAACATGGGAATAGAATTGACATTGGCAAATATAGCAGAAGCAGATGTATTAACTGAAAATATAACAAAACATAACGTTCACATAAATATCATATCAAACTTTTAACAATTCAAATAATGGTAAGACCCATCACAAGATACCTAGCACAACATTAACATTTAGTCTTTGGACAATAATATTAACTTGTAAGTAGTACTCTTGGTGTAGTAATCAAATACTGACAATAAAAACCTGTCAAACAACAAGCCTTTCTTTGGACCGACTTATTGTTCACATAGAATTCCTAATAATTGTCACATATTTATTACCACAAGTGTGCATGTAATTCGGCCAAATAATGACCTTCCTTTGGGCCGATCAATATCCGCATGAATTACATACGCATAACCATCTTGATGTTATAAAATAAATTGATTTATACAAGAGAGGTTACTTTGGTAGCATGTTGTTTCAATCAATTCATATTAAAACATAAGACATCCAAAAAAGAAAAGTTATACCAAAATTTGAATTTAAATTTTCAAAAAACAAAAAAAGTCAACGGTCAACGGTCGTGGTTAACGGTCAACTTTGGTCATAGCCGGACGGGTCGGGTCAACCCAACCCGAATCCTGAATCCGGCCCGCATACCCCCTGTTTCTTTTTCTTTTTGGTTGCTAAAGGCTAAGCCCGCAGCCCCCCCCCCCCCCCCTTTTTTTTTATGGGCCCAATTGGGCCCATCTTCTTTTCCCTGCATCTCTGGGCTTCGGCCCATAGAATGTTTCTCTAAGGGGTCGCGACCAACTGTTGTGACCACTAGAAAAATAATGGCGGCCATTAGGCTACTTGCTCCAACTGTTGCGGTTGTAGGCCGCAACTTTTCGTCGCTGGTGCGACCAGAAGGCCACGCTGGTGTTTTCTTAACGCTAGTGGCGCAGACACAGCCGCCGGCTTGAGTCCATAGTATTCTTTTTTTTTTTTTTTTTTTGCGTCCATGTAAACCGAATCCATAAAAAAAAAAAACAGATAACTCTAATTTCAGAAAAAATATGTATATATAATGTATTTTCATATACAGTCTCATGATTTCAATGAAATCATAAACCAAATTCGTATACATATTTTCCCAAAAACATATGAATTGACTTTATATATTTAATCTATTGTTGCCCAAAATTTCAAATGCACAAAAGATTTAACCAAAATTTATGTGGTTGTAATTCATATATCAACGGAAGTGGAAAAAATATTTCTCAATAATTCAACATGATGACTGCTCTGATACCACTTGATAGAAATAAATTATTTATTGATGAAATCCTTAATCACACCAAGATCCACCATGTCAAATCATCAAGAAGAATAGACTTAAGCGGAAACGTACCTGACTCCATAGGAATAGATTGTTTCATGAATCTTGTAGTTCTTGATCAATCTTTTGGTCTTTGATCTTCAAAATTATTCAGTATGAATGCCTTGAGAAGAAATTCTCACTTTTCTAATGATGGGATGTCAGAAAAGTTTCATACATCTAATTTGGGGACCACAACCATTTATATAGAAGTCAACTTTACATTATTTCTAATTTGACCCATCATAAAATAAGAAATAACAATTTTGTATCTACACATATTAGGCTCACACTTATTAGATGCATTAAAGCTCAAATTAGCTAAAACCTTATTTGATCACTTTAAATGGGCTTAACTTAATATGATAGAATATAATATATAATTATTATTTTATATGTATATATGCACGTCCAAAATCTAACACAACAAACTCGCAAAGGTGGAGATTTATAAAAATATTAGTTTATTTTGTAGTTGGTTAAAAAATAGCACTTTGGTTAAGAATGAGTTGTTGCTCGTCTTTGGTATATTATAAATAGGGTTTGACTCAAATGGCGCATTTAGAACTCGTTTTAAAATGATTTTATTTTTTGTATGAAAATAAAAACGAAAACGTTTTCAATCTCATACATAAATTATTTTTAAAAATGCATTTAGTAGTTTTATCAAAAGATTATTTTCAGTATAAAAAAACTCATTAATGTTTCTCTCTCTCTCTCTCTTTGCTCGAGAGATGAGAAAATGAAAATAAAAAATGAAAAACGACTGAAAGTCATTTTTCATTTCTCTCTCATTTTACACTAAACTAAAAAATCGTTTTCATTTTTGTTTTTTGTCTTTATTGTATAAAACGTCGTTTTAAAAATGTTTTCATTTTTTGTTTATCGAAAAATGTAAAAAATAAAAACAGAATCAATTTCAAACACGACCATAGTTTTTGCATCCTAATCTAAGCTTTATTTTATAAGTTTGTTAGAGATTTTCCTTTTTGCTTTCCCTATTTGTGGGGTATTTCTATAGTTGCCCAGAGTTTTAAATTTCAACACTGAGCATCACGAATGTGGTAGTCAGCTTACAAGGAATCAATATAGTTGCTTCTTTCTTTTGCATTAAACATTTGCTTTTTGATTATTATATAATAGACTTCTTTTTATCCCTTTTGCTTTAAATAACAGTGACACCACTTTTATCCTAACCGGATCAGGTGGAGGTCCGACTATTTTGCAATCAATTATCTACAAAATCAATGTTGGGCAGTCAACATTTAATAACAACAATAACTTGACTTTGCAACTTGCAATATACACACAAAAATCAAATTTTTTATTTCATGGCATGAAACTTTGAACTTGCAACTTGTATGTTTAGAATTAAATGGAAAAACTTAAGCATAAAAAAGATATAATAAATTAAAGCCTAAAACTAGAAGCTTTTATTTTTGGGTTTTTAGCACATTTGCCTTTTAAACTTGTGGTGGTTTAGCAAATTGGCCCTAAAGTTTTAATTTTGATAAGGTGCCCCTCAACTTGTAAATTTGTTACAATATGCCTTATTTTGACGATGATTGTGTTAAATTAGTGTCAAAAAAACACGTTCAACCAAAAATTTTAACATTTCAATTCAAATGTAATATACCCCGTTCATTTCGCTGATTCGAGTTTTGCTACAGTAAAAAACTCTCAGAAACAATCACATCTAACTTTTTTGCTACAGTAAAAAACACTCACATAAAATCACATCTCAACTCGAATCAGCGAACTAAACGGGCCCTTATCTTTCAATATCTCAACTTTTAATCCCTTAAATTTAATAAAAATTTAGAAGAAATTTAGTTAAACCACATTGCAATAAATTTATAAGTTCAACAACTTACCAAAATTAAAAATTTAGATGGTAATATACTAAATCACGACAAGTTCAGAAGACAATTGTGTCAAAAACCCTTTTTTTTTTTTTTTTTTTAAGCGAATGGAACCTTATATGGCATGATGTTGCAGACTTCAGTAAAGGAGATCAAGCTTATAACTTTGAGTTCTGATGCATTGAAATTCTAGAACGAAAGCAATAATAAAAATAAAAATGAACTTTTTTTATTCTTAAGCGAAAAAATCGAAGGGAAATCAAACCTTAATTAAGATGCTGCGAGCCTAAACCTTTTTCTCCATAACCACAGACCTAAAGTGACGCTTTGACGATATGCTTTTTAGGCAACAAAATCACAAGCGCAATAAAAAAAAAAAAAATATATATATATATATATATATAGGCTTTATAAGCTTTGTCTTCGATCCCTCTAAAAGGAGCAACCCTCCTATACTGTGAGAAACGTAACATTATAATTTATTTAACATAACATGATAGCTATTTAACGTAAAACAAACACTAAAAAGACATAATATCAAGAAATTTAAATATTTGATACTATTGCTACATTTTAATTTGGCTATTTAACATAATAAAAATGTTAGAAAAATATAATAAAAGTCAGAAATAATTTAATATCTTTGTGTTTTACATTTTCAACGTTAGTGTTACGTTCAATAAAGACCATATGATATGTTTTTCATTTCTATATGTTACGTCAGGAGGGAAAGTCCCTTCAAAAGGACCGGAAAAAGCTCTATATATACATATATGAAATCGAAAGTAACAAATTATAGTGATTATAATCATAATAAACGGCTACCCAATGAGTTTATTCTTTCATTTTATTAGTCCAAAATTTAGTTGATTAGATTATTAAATCTGTGTATCAGTAAATAAAAAAAAAAAAATTGTGATCTACACACGCACACACACTAGAAGAATTTTCTTCGTTACATGTTTTTAATGGAGAAATCCGTCTCTTAACATCACTTATTCAATATAATTATAACTATATATTGCCTCGTGGTGTACTTTTAAATTGTTTACACACACACACATTATAAAATTAGAATCGTCATCTTTGTGCACTTTGAACTTGGTCTATATATGTCCCGCTAATCGAGTTGGTTGGTTCAAACTAGCAGCCCAACTTATTTATCCAGATATTTTCTTGATAAGGTTCAATTTAGTACGTATATGATATGATAATGACTAGTTTTCCTTATAAATTATTTTGCAAATATTGCTTGTGAACATGGCACGTTTTGGGCGTTTCCTTTGTAGGCTTGAGTAACTTTTTCCTTCTTTTTCTAAAACTCTTGTTTCTTTTCCCCAACACCTGGTAAACCGCGGATGATAATAACGTCTTTAGGGCATACATAAAGCAAAACATGTTAAACTACATATCAAAAGAAGATAATAGCATAAGCACTCATATTGCCTATGCGAATCGGACATATTATATATATATATATATATATAGATATATGTCATGAGCTGCCTAAGTTGTCAATTTCTAGTGCAAAAAAAAAAAAAAAAAAGTAACAAAGAATTAGAAATCTTTATGCCAACTTCTATGACGGATCCTAATTAGGGGGTGCTTTAATATTGGTTTAAGAAATTTGTGTACTATTCTATCAACTTTTTTCTAGATTCCAAATCTTTAGTTTTGCCAGTAATTCTTTACTAACTACAAGCCATTTCGCATAATTCACTTTATTTGTTTTAGAAAGCAAAAGTTGAAATCTGTGCAATGATATTATTTGAATGTAAGGCAATAATATACTGAAAAGTATACATTGAGAATCATATTAACAAAAACAATTGCGTGACTATAATACTAAAATAATTAATAATTCGTATGCTTAATAATAAATAAAGCTTTCTTTCCAAAATTAATAATAAATAAATAAAGCATGCAGCAGAAAATACTGCACCCGTGCAACATGCTACCACCAGAGACGCACAACTTTCCTCACAACAAGGCAGCGGACTGCCATTATACCTGCAAAGAGTCACGAATATTTTGGGCTCACAAACTGAATAATATAACATTCTTCACTACATGCAGGACCAATTGATTATATGGATATATATATATATATATATATTATAATATGCTTCATGTAATGCAGATCAGCTAGCATTGAAAATGCTTAGTACTTGTGCTTATTATAAGAGTTTTCTTTTCAATAGGACTGAATATCACCCAATTAGTTGAAAGTGGATCTCGTAAAATGAGATTTTAAAGCCAATTTTCTATTAATAGTGGTGTTTATAACACCGTTGGTGCCCAAGCATTTTTTTTAAAAAATACTACTATTAATAGAAAAGAAAAATAACACTGTTGGATCCCGGTCATAGTACTATATATAAGCTTAGTTGGCTTGCTTCTTGTTTTTTTTTTTTTGATGTATTAATGGACTTAAGCTGGCAAAGCTATTATACATAGTTTGAAAAACAATATAGGATACTTTCGTTTTTTTTTTCTATTTTTTTTTTCTGAGGTAAAAAAAAAAAAAAAAAAAAAGAAGGGGGAGAGATATCAATTATTGCATGTAATTTAGTTTGTAAAGTACCAACATTCCAACAAGTGCATCGTACGTAAAAGCTCAAATCTCTCAACTTTTTTTGCTTGTAGGCTTGTAGCTCAAATCTTTAACTTGAACTGTCCTAAGCAACTTGCAAGAAAGAAAAGTTACACTCGTTGTCCTTTTTTTTATTATTATTCCCTTTTTCCTTGCTTCATATAACAATTTCCACCTAATATTATTAGAGTTAGTATTTTATTAATTTTCCCTTTATTTATTAAGCATGTCAAAGGGAAGAAGATATAACTACATTTGTTTAGGTAAGCCATGACCCACACACCTCATTTCCAAGGGTGACATACATAAGACATTCTTTTTATGGGGCCAAACGCATTTTCAACTTTCATGCAAGGAATTAATCATCCTCCTATATCTCCTCCTCACATCACATATATTACAATTGACAATCACAAGTTTACAACTTTACACCCATATTTTCATCTCCTTCCCACACGTGTGTGCCCACACATACAAACAAATCCACCACCACCTAAACACTATCTGTAATAAATAAAGCCATAAAATAATATTAATAAATCAATAATAATAATAATAATAATGAGTTTAAGTAATAAGTTATTTATTAGAAAGTATTTCTATCGTTTGTACATATTGTTAAAGACCTAATTAAAATTACACGAAGATAAAAATAATTAAAATCAGACAAATTTAATAACAATCTGACCGTAAGAAAATGAAAATATATTTCTATACCCTATTATAAAATCCTCTATTTTCTATAATATTTTTTTAATTTTAAAATTTTTTCCCTTAATGACAACAATACTTTACGTTCACCAACTTCCACAATCAAAACAACATATTCCCTCACCCCTCGAGTAGTCATTTCCTTTGAGAAGATCTCCACTTTCATTTCATACACACCATATCATAACCATGGCCTCCTCCGCTCAAAACATCCACAGCGGCGCCACGTCAGCGCCGCCGCCAACGCCGTCAACACAGCCCAACAACAACCTCTTCTCCACCACCTCCTCCGCCGCCGCAGCCGACGCCCTCTCCCGCCTCCTCCACCGCCTCCCGCCCGCCCTCTCTCTCCCTTCCCGCCGCCTCGCCTCCCCTCCCGCCAAGTGTCCTCCCTCCATCTCCCTCTCTGGCGATACTATTCTCGACGACCTCCTCTCGTCCTCGTCCCAACTCGGTTTCTTCCAATTCACCGGCCACTCAGTCCCACCCCAACTCGCCAGCTCGGCCGAGTCGGAAGCGCTCGCAATCCTGAACCTTGCCAGAGAACAGAAGGAATCGTGTTTCCCAAAGAACTGGCCTTTGGGGTACGAAGCAGAGGAAGATGAGGAAGGAGACGGGCAAGGCGAGTTTCTCTGTCTCGACTCGGCGTGTTCCGCCGAGTCGACCGAGTTGGCTGTCAGTTCGGTCAGCGAGTTGACCCGGGAGTTGGAGAGAGTCGGGTTGAGGATAGTCGAGATGCTTTCCGGGTCGGTCGGATTTGAGAACCCGTTTGGGAATAACCCAGAGAGGTTGTGCTCTTACATGTGGATATCCGAGGATTTGCCTGGCAAAAAGGCGATGAATTCGGGTGGGTTTTATCCGTATGTAGTCGGGTTGCAGTATCAAATTCGGAGCAGAAAGTATTCATTGATGGCGGATTCGGGTTGGGTCTCGGTCTTGCCCCAGATAGACTCGGTCATGGTTACTATAGGTGACATTGCTCAAGTAAGTTTCAGTTTCAACCTTTTGGTTTTTATTTTTAAAATTTGAAGGAAGAAAAAGAAAGTTTCAAGCTTCTCTTTTCTCTTTTCTTTTTTTTTTTCTTTTTTCTTTATCTTTTTGTTTTATTGGAGTAAGTTTCGAGGTTTATGTCACCATTATGACCAATTCAATTAAAAAATAGCATATAGTTGTTCCACTTTGGATTCAGTGTATATAGGATCAATAATTCTTTTCCCCATTAAAACATTTAAAATTGTATTTAAATAGGCTCGCATTCAAAATTTTTCTTGGTGGGGCTTATTCTTTTTTTTTTTTTTTTTTTTTTTTAAAAAAAAAAAAAAATATGTAAATAATAAGTAAGATATGATGCTTACCTTTTTTTGGTTTTAGATAAGTAGATGTGGTTAGACGTTAGTAGGGTTTATTGGAAACCATATGTGAAGATTATGTGTGCTGAAAGTAGTTGTTAATAAGCTGGCCCAAAAACCATTTCAAGATTACACATTCTGCGCAACGCAAAGAGCTTGTTAAGTTGTTGTCTTTGTTGAGTTGGGCAACATTTATGTACCCCCTAATGGTTACATTACATCTTTGCCTCAAGATGAAGTGTGAGATCCATATGCATGTCCCCATTGAAATGACCCGACTTTTTTTATTTTTTTTAAGAAATCTTGAAACTCATCTGTGTTTTAATTAGTAACAATATACTGTTTTAGTTAATAATATAATGTTGGGTGGCTTAGCATTGCCTATTCATGTACCTTAAATCATTCAAAAACAAAATGGTGAACAAAAATTAGGATGAGTTTCAACTTTCAATAGCATACTAGAACCGACTTCAACGTGGGCGTTTGGTATGCGATAATTAATAATATATATAATACGATTCTTAAAAATCATGTATTATTACATTTGGCTACATACAAAAATAGGAATAACATATATTACCGTGCTATGGGCATGTTTGAATACTTGTAATAACAGGTATGGAGCAATGGGAAGTTGAAGAAAGTGAGAGGAAGACCAATTGCGTGTTCAGGAGAAGGCATGAACAACACTCGCAGCATATCAATGACTGTGCTTATAACTCTTCCTCTAGACAGTACGGTCTCTCCTCTTCTCCCCAAAGACTGCACTAAAACTAATAATACTAATTGTGGCCACAACCATAATAAGGATGAAGAATGTGAAGAAGAAGAAGAAAAGAGGTTGTTTAACTCATTTTCTTTTGAGGATTATGCTTGGAGAGTCTATCATGAGCGCTTTCCGATCAAAGATCCGCTTGACAGGTACCGAATCAAGTAAATTTTAGCTGTTTTTCTAAGAGGATATATATGTAATTCTGCTGCTTGGCTTGCCCTACAGCTAGTTTGATACTCTTTTTTTCCCCTTCTCTTTCAGGAGATTGATTATTAGTGGTTTCTTTTATTTATTTATTTTGATCATATTTGGTGGCATTGAGGTGGACATTGTTACTTAGTTGTGCTTTATATTATTTGTGTACGTACGAAGAGGGAGTGGTTGTTATCATTATATTGTCGATGCTTTGCTTTTGAAAGGTTAAGAGAATGAATATCTTTTTTGTTCATTCTAGATCCTTCATTAATACACCTTTTTTTTTCAGTGAATATGTGGAAGTTATTTTTGTATCACGTTGTAAAGATTGGATGGAATCTTGGTTGGAGAGATTAATGTTATAATTAAGATGATATTTTCAATTTATCAACCCTTTACTTTCAACGACAATTAGGCTACGGTCCAATATTTATATCATCCATATAATGTTGAACGATATTTATATTCACAGTTTAACACGTTGACTCTACTAACATAATATATTATTATTAAAAGAGAAAAAAAAAATAGTCCAATAAATACAACGAGTGACATAAAAGAGTGAAGCCTTTTTCATAATATTTACTTTGGCCAAACAACATTATAGGCATAGCGATTCACGAGAGTTTACAAACAATTCTAAAGCCAGGTGGATCATGAGTCGGTGTTTCCCTTGAAACTGAAAAGGGGCAGACGGCAACAACTCAAGAGAAACGACAGCGTATTATGTGGGCGACAACAATAACATATAAAGACTAAAAATACGACATCTCTTCTAAACGATGCCAACACATAAATGATAAAAGTATGGATACGACAGTATTTTTAATAAACCGCAATGGATAAGTAAAACGACAAATTCCATTGACAACGCCGACATAACGTTAAAACGAGAAGATGTTCAAAAAATGACAAATACATTTTTAGACGACACGTTTCAAGAAAAGCTAAATTCATTAACACAAATATAACGGCAACATTTAATGGAAGCTACAATGACCTTTAAAACCACATCATTCCGGTAACCGTCAGCATGTTTTAGCGTTTTTGGGGGACTTTTGATTTGGTTGGAAAAATTCTCAATCTAACGATTTTAGATTGGTTTGCTAATCCAAAGGCCTAATCCACGAGTACCTCTAATTTTTCCTCAGATGACAGAAAATCTTAAAGGATAAAGCAAATGTAGTCTGATTGATCGTACGACAGCAGACTGTTGCATTGCATAAACGACATGTCTTCAGTTTACGTACAACAAACCTTTTGATAGAAAACGATATCGGTTCTGTATACAAAAGTGATGACGTGTAGCTCTTGTACTTATTTTATTTATTTTTTTTGAAGTGAAAAGCATCTCTTTATTCAATAGAGCTTGAACAAAATAACTGATAAATCTGGGACTACAATCTAATCACAACTTATCAGATAAATTAAAAAATACAAAAGATGTTAACATGTGGGATACATAGCAAACAGAACCACAAGAAACTAAATCTGAATTAGATTTGATATGGTCAATGATGGTAGATTCTAGAGCTCTAGAACGTAGAAGTTGAATCGTCTGAACAACATTATTTGCGTTTGACTCAAGCACCCAGTTATGGAAACCTCTTTTCCAGAGCAAAGGAGATCCCTTCTCGAATAGCCAAGCACTCTGCAACATGTGGAGAAAACCTTCCTTCAATTCGTGTAGAAGCAGCCATTAACATCTCGCCCTCCTCATTACGAATAACAAGCCCAACACTAATAAAACTCTCATTTCATCTCGCTGCTGCATCAACATCATAATTGGTGGTTTCCAAGGCTGCTTGGGACGAGTCGGTTGGTGTACCACCTTTCCATCCAAACACCTGCATGATTGGAACTCTCCTAGTAACCGGTCCGCATAATCAATTATTTCCTTAGCAGTTCGATGAGAATTCTCAAACAACATCTTATTCCGATTGAGCCATATTCCCCAACTAAGCATACAGAATACATCCAAAACTTCCTTGGAACCTCCCTGAGCTATGAAACGACACAAGCCACTAAAGTGTCCACCCTTAAAACCTTTAAGCTTCGGCCATGTTGAACTAAGTTCCCAAACTTCCTGGGCCATAGAACAATACCATAAAGAGTGACTAACATCTTCGTAGCTTGCACCACATTTGAAACAATGAGGCGACCCGCCAATGCGGCTCTCACTGGAAGAGCTTCGTTAAACGCTCGCCAAATATGAATCTTGATCTTGTTAGGAATACAACAACCCCAAAAACTTTTCCACCAACTACGATCTCCACTGCCAGTAGAACTACCTTCCTCACGTTGACAGTCCACTTCGAGCTTGTAACCCGACTTCACAGTGTGAAGGCCTTTGTCATTGTAATGCCAAATAGGAATATCCTTCCCCTCTCTCCAGCTAATTGGAATACTAAGAATAAAGTCCTTATCAATATCCCAAAACAAATATTCAATTTTCTCCAAATCCCATCTTCCATTAGAAATGAGGGAGGCCACTTAAAAAAGTGGGGTCTCGGCAACCAAGGGTCCCTAAATACCTTCAATCCACTCCCATCTCCGACTCTCCATCGAACACCCTTCCTAAGTAGATCCCTCCCCCATAAAATACTTCTCCAAATGTAAGACGGGTTATAGCCCATACTCGCCTCAAGAAAGGATGACGAATGAAAATACTAGCTTTCAAAATGCTGGCCATGAGAGATGTCGGATTTGTCAAAATCCGCCGCCCATGCTTTGCTATAAGTGCCCGATTAAAAGCTAACATGTCACAGAAACCCATCCCACTATCCAGTTTCGGCCGGCATAGTTTCTCCCGCCGTAACCAATGAATTTTGCGATCCTCCGAATTTCAATTTCCTCCCCAACAAAATCTAGAGACAAGAGATTGGAGTTCCTCGTAAAGCGTGGATGGTAACTTGAAGACGCTCATAGCATAGGTGGAAGTAGCCTGAGCAACAGCCTTGATTAGAATCTCTCTACCTCCAACAGAAAATAACTTACCTTTCCACAACTGCAATTTCTTCCAAACTCTTTCTTTCAGATTGTTAAATAAACGCCGTTTATTGCGTCCCACAAAAGCCGGGAGGCCTAAATAAATGTCATGAGAATCACTATTACTGAGGCCAAGAGAGGTCAAGATATTACCCTTACATTCTTCAGACAAGTTCGGGCTAAAGTATATACTTGACTTCTGAAAATTGGTAGCCTGCCCCGAAGCCTTCTCATAAGTCTCCAGCATCACCTTAATTGCATTACAATTCTGTTCATCCGCTTGGCCAAATAAAATACTATCGTCGGCAAATAGTAAATGATTCGCCTTTGGAGCCTGATGCGCGTAGGAAATACCCGAAAAGAGACATGCCTGCTCTGCTCGCTTGAGAAGTGCCGAAAACCCTTCTGCACACAGGAGAAACAAATAAGGTGAAAGGGAGCATGCCTTGCTCATGTCAAGTTTCAAAGCCATGTAGCCTTTCCTTCCTCTTGTCTTCTGTCTCAGAGTGTGCAAAATTTCAAAGGCAACAATAATATTATCCGTAACATGTTGGAGAATTTCGGAATTGAAAGGATGAAAAGAATATAGAAATCAAGAAGAGAGTTTGAGGCGTATAGAAATACTTTCTTTTATGCTTTTATTTGTCCTCACTTTTTAAAGTTTACTAATGAGTTTTAATAGTAAATTACCCCTATGATACAACAAATCCTTGAACACAATATTCAGTAAAAATATTGAGTTTCAGAACAATGATAATTCTATATATTTTCTGGAGCATTGATTTAAAGATAGGGATGCATACATCCTCTTTAAACGTTACAACCATTTACATAAAGATGCATTTTTCAATTTGAAGGTTATCTTTTATAGGCTGATGCACATATAACAATAATTATATCTATTGTTAAGAAGTACTCAGATATGTGAGAAAACATATCACAAATGGATGCAATGATTCAAGACCTTTTCAGATCACTAAAACACATGAAAACACGTTTTTTCGGTAGCAATGTGCGCTACAGCGGATGACATTCTCACTGCAGCGCTCGGGCATCGCAAAACAGACCCGAGAGGTCTGTTTTGTGCGCACTGCAGCGCGCTATTTTTCCGAATGGCACTGCAGCGCATTAAACATGCGCTGCAGTGCTTCCTTCTTGTGTTTTAGGCCAAAATTTTGTGATATTGTAATTGAGAGATATATTACAATCTCTCTAACAATCCCCCACTAAATTGTAATATTTCTCTATAATTAACAACGATAAACACATACATACATGAAGGTATCTTTCGATTTTAACCTTCACTTAGTGACTATACTTCAAAGTACTCACAAGATAAAAGTGTGCTTTGCATTAAACTTTGTCTCTTAAGCAAATACCGAAAATATATCACATATGTGTTATCCCAGACTTAAAAATTGTTTCTATCATTTAGCACTATTTCGGCCTTGTGCTCTATTTTGGATTCATGAACATTTACAAGACTAAAGCATGGTCTTGTTAGGAATGGCACCATTCTTTATGTTCACTTAGGTGAAGATTCGAATTATATCTCTAGCTATTATGAGACTCGAACTCCATTAAAAGTATAAACTCAACCTCAACCACGTAGCTATTTTTGCACCGATATCTTGGAAGGGACTAATTAAAGTTCGGCACTAACCCGGTCACATAACAATAATTTGTTCTTACCCATTTAACTATGGAATAGCGGTACAACTATTACATAGTTGGGTTACCATCATTGGTGACTCTTTCAAAGAAAGGTTTCAGTCCCATTCCACTAGATGTTTATTTGACTAAGTCTCTTGAAAGACCTTTCGTCAAAGGATCTGCTAGGTTCTTGTTTGTCCTAACATAAACAATATTAATAACACCATCGGTTATTAATTGTTTCACATATTCATGTCTCAAGCTAATATGTCTAGATTTTCCATTATACTTGTTATAAGCTCTAGACAAAGTAGCTTCACTATCGCAGTACAAAGAAATATATGGCATCGGTTATGGCCACAACTCAATATCAAACAATAGATTTCTCAGCCATTCCGCTTCTTTGCCTGCAGCGGCAAGTGCTATAAACTCACTCTCCATCGTAGAGTGAGTATGCACGTTTGTTTCTTAGAAGCCCAAGAGACGGCTCCTCCTGCAATTGTGAAAATCCATCCGGATGTGGATTTATTATCACTTACACTTGTTATCCAACTTGCATCCGAGTACCCTTCAAGTACGGTCGGATAGTCATTATATGACAAACCCAAATTAATGGTTCTTTTAAGATAACCAAGTACTCTTCCAATTGCATTCCAATGTTCAATACCCGGGTTACTCGTGAACCTAGACATTTTGCATACCGCAAATGCTATGTCGGGTCTTGTACAATGCATAGCATACATTAAGCTACCAATCACACTAGCATATTCAAGTTGTGCCACCGCTTGGCTTGCATTCTCTAGTAATTTAATACTAGAATCATATGGGGTATTTGCTTCTTTAAACTTCAAATGATTGAATTTAAGAAGCACATTCTCAATATAATGAGATTGACACAACGAGTAACCTCCACTATGCTTCCTCACTCTTACACCTAAGATAGTATCTACCTCACCAAGATCTTTCATCTTAAATTGTGAAGTTAGATATTTCTTGGTATCATTTACCCCTTGCATGTTTGTTCCAAAGATAAGCAAATCATCAACATATAAGCATATAATCACACCAAAACTAATTGTAAATTTAGAGTATATGCATTTATCCGCATTATTATGCTTAAAACGATGAGATAAAATGACATTATCAAATTTCTCATGCCATTGTTTTGGTGCTTGCTTTAAACCATAAAGTGACTTAACTAACTTGCAGACCTTCTTTTCATTTCCAAGTAGTACAAACCCTTCGGGTTGTTCCATATAAATTTCCTCATCAAGATCACCATTTAGAAAAGCCGTCTTAACATCCATTTGATGCACATGCAAATTGCATATTGATGCAATTGCAAATAGCACTCTTATGGATGTCAATCTAGCTACCGGAGCATATGTATCAAAATAGTCTATACCACGCTTTTGTTTAAAGCCCTTAGCTACCAATCTAGCTTTGAATGTTAGTATAGACCCATCGGTATTTTACTTTCTTCGAAACACCCATTTGTTGCTTATTGGTTTTGATCCCGGAAGAAGATTGACCAAGATCCAAGTTTGATTCGAGATAATCGAATCCATTTCATCATTCACGGCCTCTTTCCAAAAGGAGGCATCCCCTGAAGACATAGCTTCATTAAATGTCTTTGGATCTTCTTCTATATTAAGCAACAATGGTATTTTATTAAGCACACCATTTCTATCTCCTTCAACCAAAAATGTTAAAGCTTGAGATGAAATAAAATCCGATGCTAAGTCCTTTTCTTTTCTTTCACGTTGACTTCTTCTCGGTTCGAAAGATGTCATAGACTTTTTCCTTTTATTAGTGGAGGTTCCGGGAATGTCAACATATGGTTGATTAACATTAGATTCTAATTCAATGGAAGAATCAAGGCTAAACTT
>NW_010362888.1:178476-181521 GCF_000414095.1 Morus notabilis
ATTAGAATCTAGATTCAATAATCTATAAGCCTTGGAATTTTCAGCATATCCTACGAAAACACTTTTAATTCCTCTAGCTCCTAACTTGATGATTTAGGGTCAATCATTCTATAAAAGGCTAAACAGCCCCACACCCTAAAATATATCAAGTTTGGTTTTTTTCCTTTTCATACTTCATATGGAGAGACATGTGTTTTCATAGATGTAATCATATTGTGAACATGACATGCTGTAAGTAAAGCTTCCCCCCATAAATTATTAGGAAATTTAGCATTAAGAAGCATATAGTTAATCATATTGGTAAAAATTTTATTCTTTCTTTCAGCCAATCCATTTTGTTGAGGAGTAAAAGGGGCTGACTTTTGGTGAATAATTCCATGCTCTTCACAAAAAGCATCAAATTCATTTGAGAAATATTCACCACATCTATCACTTCGAACCATTTTGATCTTCTTGTCTTTTTGGTTCTCAATTTCAGCCCTTTTATTAGTGGAGGTTCCGGGAATGTCAACATATGGTTGATTAACATTAGATTCTAATTCAATGAAAGAATCAAGGCTAAACTTGTTCTCAACAAATTCAACGTCTCTTGATTTCACAATAACATTAGAATCTAGATTCAATAATCTATAAGCCTTGGAATTTTCAGCATATCCTACGAAAACACTTTTAATTCCTCTAGCTCCTAACTTGATGATTTAGGGTCAATCATTCTATAAAAGGCTAAACAGCCCCACACCCTAAAATATATCAAGTTTGGTTTTTTTCCTTTTCATACTTCATATGGAGAGACATGTGTTTTCATAGATGTAATCATATTGTGAACATGACATGCTGTAAGTAAAGCTTCCCCCCATAAATTATTAGGAAATTTAGCATTAAGAAGCATATAGTTAATCATATTGGTAAAAATTTTATTCTTTCTTTCAGCCAATCCATTTTGTTGAGGAGTAAAAGGGGCTGACTTTTGGTGAATAATTCCATGCTCTTCACAAAAAGCATCAAATTCATTTGAGAAATATTCACCACATCTATCACTTCGAACCATTTTGATCTTCTTGTCTTTTTGGTTCTCAATTTCAGCTTTATAAATTTTAACTTTATCAGAGGCTTCATCTTTTGTTCTAAGTAAATACACATAAGTGTATCTAGAACAATCATCAATAAAAGTGATAAAGTATCTCTTTCCTCCTCTTGTCAAAATATCATTATACTCACAAATATCGGTATGAATCATATCTAATATTTAAATATTACGTTCAGCTCTAGGAAAGGGTTTCTTAGTCATCTTAGCTTGTATGCAAATTTCACACTTATCATTTTTAATATCTTTGCAATTAATCAAACCATGTTTAGACATATATTTCAAAGATCTAAAATTTAAGTATGTTAAACGTGCATGCCAAATATCAAAAGAATCAACAATATAAAGAGAATTCACATCATCTTTATTATTAATACTTAGTTTGTACATGTCATCACAAGAATATCTCTTTCCCACAAAGATCTCATTCTTAGATATAATACAATTATTGCCCTCAAGTACAATCTTAAGCCCATTCTTACACATAAGACTAGCGGATATAATATTTTTTCTCATGTCAGGAACATGAAGAACATTGTTCAAAGTAAGCTTCTTTTCGAAAGTAAAGTTAATCTCCACCACTCCTCTCCCGGCAACCATCGCTGCATCATTATTCCCCATGAGAACCGTTTGTCCTTCCTTTTCCACTTTGTATGATAAGAACATAGTCTTGTCATTACAAATGTGGATTGTGGCACTGGAATCAAGCCACCAATCGGAGGATTTAGATGCAGCCATGTTAGTTTTGATAATCATGTCAATTTGCAATTCCGAGACCATAACACAAATGTCTTCGGATTTATCTTCAACGGCATTGGCTTTGTTGGTGTTAACTTCTTCCTTTTTCTTCTTGTATCTACAGTCATTCTGGTGATGGCCTTTCTTTCCATAAAAGAAACAATTTTTAGAAAATTTCTTTTGGCCATTACCGGGCTTTTTAAACTTCTTGTCATTATTGACTTTGAAATTCTTTGAAAACTTACTAGCTTCGGCAACATTAACTTTAGAGGAATCTATAATCTTGCTCTTGGAATCACGAGATTTAGTCTCTTCTTCGATTCTCAAGTGTTTTTGTAATTCCTCCAAAGTTATGTCATCTCTCCTATTAAGGAGTTTCTTTCTATAGTCATTCCAACTTTGAGGTAATTTAGCAATAATTGCCCCCACTTAGAATGATTCAGAAATTTCAACTTTCAATTCACGAAGCTTAGTAACAATGACTTGTAATTCATGTATTTGATCTAGAACGGACTTGGTATCAACCATGACAAATTCAAGAAATTTCAAGATGAGAAATTTGTTCGTACCTTCCTTCTCAGTTTTGTATTTGTATTCGAGAGCGTTCCAAATCTCTACCGGAGACTCCATCGAGTTGTAAAGATCATAGAGCCTATCGGAGAGAGTGTTGAGAATATGACCCCGACACATGACTTCATCATCTCCACGCTTCTTCCTTGCGGTCTTCAATTCTTCAGAATCATCCTCATTTGGTTCAGAAAGTGGCTCCAATTTTGGATCAAGCACATAGGCGATCTTAAGCACGGTGAGAAGAAAGAACTGCTCGGAATGGTGTCGTAGAAGCATAAGATGTAATAGGATATTTATTATTTATTTAATAAAAGAGTTTATTCATTATTTTATGTGTATATATTTATGAATATTTTATGAATATCAATAAAAATTCCATGGTTATTTATGTAACCTTAAACATTGTATATAAGTGTTATATACGAGAGGATAATGTTTAAGGATAATAATCAAAAAGCAATGTTCATAATGAATTTAATTAAAATTCAGAATCTTTAATTAAAACATTATTAATACATGTCATTCCCATTTAGAATGGAACGGTGTTATCTGCACTGTTAATATGGTGAGATATTGAATGAGTGTATTTCGCATAATGAGATTATGTGGAACAAGGACACAGACACAATATGAATTTCTAATAATTCCATTAA
>NW_010362888.1:181723-181895 GCF_000414095.1 Morus notabilis
ATGTTATTACACGAGATGGAATCCATTCCTTCTTAAGAAAGAAGTAGATAAATAATTCTCTTGAGGGTTGATTCGGTACTTGGACCAGTAGGAGCTCCGATTCATGAATGTGTTTTATGAATCACTGTCCATTAGAGAATCAATGGTACTCAAGGATAAAGAAGTAATTAGA
>NW_010362888.1:182040-200433 GCF_000414095.1 Morus notabilis
TCTAGATTTATCCATTTAAACTTATTTGATAAGTTGTTCAATTTAGAATTCAAATTAATTTAAGTTTGACTTAAATTGGAATTTGAATTTGAGTCAAAATTGGACTACAGGATAAAAGATGATTTTCTCTTCCTTCCATATCTGATATTGGTGCCACACAGGGATGAGAATCCCCATCTTGGCCGGCCACACTAAGGGATAAGGGATAGAGGAGATTTCGTTTCGAAATTCAAATTGGAGATAGAGATTTGATTCCTTCTAGAAGTTTGACTTCTACTCTATAAATAAGAGAATAGTAGAAAATTGTGGACACAATTTTTGTGACAATTTATGAGACAATTTTCGGAATTAATTTTTGCCCTAATTTTAGAGGTGGCCGAAATTCCCTAATAGAGATAAGGAAAAATTTTTCTCCAAAAAATTCCACATCGTGCATGCGTTGGTGTTTGTGGAAATTCGAGTGTTTATTGTAACCCGTTTTGTCTCATGTGTGCCCACACACACGTCTTCGTGGATTCTAGGAATTGACGTGGAAGACATTGGTTTTCTAAACACAAAGATTGGAGCAAGGACTGTTCATGGTCAAAGAACTCAAGTTATCATCTGAGTCGGCTTCCAAGTATTTTTCCTGATTGAGTTCTTGATAAATGAATTAATGAGATTAATTTATTCGTGCATAAATTAATATAATCTATAGAGTATCTCAAAAGGTTTATGAAAATTTTTGTTATACACGATCCGCCTTCCCCCCCGCACCACGCTTCCGCATCCGAATTCGATTCGGAGACCAACAAGAACAACTTTCCCTTCCAGCGGGTAAAGTTGGTACCATCAAAACAATCAAGTTGGACATTAGGATTGAGGAAAGACATCATGTTCTTTTCAACCTCCATTGCAGCAATTTAAAACCTTAAAGATTGTTGGAGAATTTCGGAATTGGAGGATGAAAAGAATATAGAAATCAAGAATAGGGTTTAAGGCGTATAGGAATACTTTCGTTTAAGGTTTTATTTACCCTCACTTCTCAAAGTTTGCTAATGAGTTCTAATGGCAAATTACTCTCAAGATACAACAAACCCTTGAACACAATATCCAACAAAAATATTGAGTTTCAGAACAATGATAATTATGTATATTTTCTGGAGCATTGATTTAAAGGCAGGGATGCATACATCCTCTTTAAACGTTACAACCTTTCACATAAAGATGCCTTTTCCAATCTGAAGGTTATCTTTTATAGGCTTATGCACTTATAACAATAGTTATATCTATTGTTAATAAGTACTCAGATATGTGAGAAAACATATCACAAATGGATGCAATGGTTCAAGACCTTTTCAAATCACTAAAACACACGAAAACACATTTTTCGGTAGCAATGTGTGCTGCAGCGGATGACATTCTCGCTGCAGCGTGCGCTGCTTTGCGCGCTGCCGCGCGCTATTTTTCCGAATGGCACTGCAGCGCATTAAAAATGCACTGCAGTGCTTCCTTCTTGTGTTTTAGGTCAAAATTTTGTGACATTGTAATTGAGAGATATATTACAATCTCTCTAATATAATCAACCGCCCTGGGACAAAGGCACGAAATGATCTCCTGTAAATGAACATTCAACCTATTTGCCATAGCTTTAGTAATAAACTTATAAATCACATTACATAAGCTAATAGGTCTATAGGCCGAAACCCTCTTGTTTATATATTAAAGTTTATATATTCTTGTTTTTAGATAATTAAAGCGTATAAATTCACTTGTTTTTTAAAAGGAAAAAAAAAATCTAACCCCACCTCTAATAATGAGGTCCAGAATTTCATTTATCTTTTAGTTCTAAATTTGGTCCGACATATTAAGGCAAAATCAAGGTCGAATATGCATATATCACGCTATTTCATGATGAGTCAATTTCTTGTGGCTAAACTTTAGGCATATGTGGCCACTACTCTTTGTGGACCATTTGTTGTTGAAAATGACTTTTATTTATTTATTTATTTTGTAATGAAATTTCAGTGTCCAAAACTGTATCTAACCAACAACATTAAGCGACATTATTTAAAAGAGTTGAAATGCATTTCAACTGATTTTTTCAAATTTTAATATTTGGGTCTATTTAATAACGTGTGATAGTGTGATCGGTTAAAAACTAATTGAAACGTTAAAAATAAATTGGTGATTTAAATTTGTTGGGTGTTATATATCATATATGAGTTGTTGGAGCAAAATTTCGTCCAACACTTATCCAATGTTTTTAGACTGATAATTTGAATTGAACAAGTAAATAATCAAAGCAAATTAATAATAAGAACAAAGTAAAAACAATCACATGACAATTGTATTTAAAAATATGTGTTTATCTTTTTCTCTTAAAATCGAGAGAATTTATAGTACATTAGAAATTAGGGGTTTAATTCCTCTCATTAATTCGAGAGTTTGTTCTCTCTTTAATACAATAAGACTTTTCACCTTTTTGGTGTTACATTCGATAAATAATTAACAAACGAATTAAACTTTATCATTGAATGTCTTTAATTGTCGACCATTATCTGACATTGATGCATGATAACTCTTGACCCTCTGACTTCTTCCCTATACGAGCATATCCTCAGATAGTTTTCTTAGTACACACTCCGGTGGTTACCTTAGCGCATGTTTGGGTACGCTCCGGTCGCCCAAAAACTTATTACATAGTCTGTCTCTCCATGCATACGCCATCATCTTAGTTCTTACCGTCGATAGAATTTGTTACATAGTCTCTACCGACAAATGTTGATTTTTTTTTTAATGGAAATATTGATTGAATCTGAAGGTTCCTAATACATATATTTATGCACGTGTATGCCTGTAAATTGTAATAAGGGGAATTAAATAATTAAGAAAACCCAATTTACATGTCATCCAAATATTTGGAGATTCAGAAGGACCCAGAAGAAAAGTACCTACTCATTCAGCAGACAAGTTCAAAAGATCATTTATTGAACTGCATCCTTTATAATAAACATAATAATACTTAAATTCTAAATCTGATTCAACCTTCTATTAGATCGGAAAAAAAAATATGGACTATCCTCAAAAAATGCTTACACAATTATTATTGTTATTGTTATTGTTAAAGATTCCTAATTTCCTGTGTTTTTTTATAATGAGATTACATGATAAGAAATAACATTGTACTTGATTGACATTGTAGATCAAAGAAAGGAAATAGATGGGAAAAAAATAAAATAAATACCAAAAAAAAAGGGACTCCCCTATTGTGTCATGCACACACAAATATTTCTCAAATTGGTCATGATTGTTATAGCTAGCTATTTGGACAAGAAATTGACGAGCTGTAAATATCTTGGTTACATATTCTTTCTGCAGATTTCTTGACTTGCAAAAAAAGCAAGTTTCACCCATCAAACCACACCACCAAAAAGAAGTGAAGTTAGAGCAAATACACAAAAGAACATTGATTGTAGATGTTATTGGCTACACAAGATAAAGCTTTCCTTGGTCTTTACTTTTCTCAAACATAAAGTTAACAATAATGATTTGGATTTGTGGGGGATCAAAAAATATAACACCATTATTGAGATCGCCTTAAAAATTATGGATTAATAGTTTTGGGGAAGTTGTTGAAGACAAAGAAAGTTGACTAATTGAGAAATTTCTGTTTTTCCTCGTTTTAGGATCGAGTCTTTATAGAAAATTATTATAAACTTAGGAAATTTTTATAATCTTTGACATGCATAGTGATTAGGTGTGGGTTTGAATTAGGAGGTGGAACAAACATTGTCATTATTGTATCAGAAAGCAACATAAACATATACATATGTACACGTATATATGGTTAGATAAATTTGTATAAAATTACTGATTAGGTATAGGATCATGTTAGTTGTTAGAACCTACAAGATCAGTTAGAGCCCTAAAAGTTATTAACCGGAAAAGAAGCAAACGAAATTAAGTGCCTCTTTTTTATTAGTATTATTTTTCTGTTATATAGATGAAATTGATTATTGATCCCTTGTGACCTTTATTTCTTCCCTTATTTATTTGAAATATGCACAATAAATTGAATAGGTTGTTTCGAAAAATTCCTCTCTTAAAAAAATTTCATCATTCTTATTTTCTTAGGCTATTACTTTATAAATTTAGTTTTTTACTCTTAAACTAGACAATCTCGCTCAGCCTCCTTTTTAGGTTCTGTTTGGTCAAAAGAATTGGGAGAGTTTGATAGATGGAGAGAAGGAAGGATGAAGAAGATTATAGCAATTCTTCATGTTGTTTGATAGGATGTAGAATGAATTGAAATGATAAATGACAATTCTTTGCTAAATTACTATACTAACCATTGAAACTTTTTTGTTAATAATTTAATCAAAGGGTAAAATAGTCTTTTAAAGTTAAAATTAGATAGATTGCTTGAATCCTTCCATCAATAGAATGATCTAATTTAGTGGGTTATGAGAGAGAGCACATCCCTCCACTTATCCTCTTCTTCTAACCAAACAAGAGATTAGACATCTCCCTCCATCCCTCTCCCTCTCCCCCCTCTTCCTCCCTCCCTCCTACTAAACATACTCTTAGTGATCAAGTAGACACAACAAAAATTATAAGCATATGACTTATAAAAATAAATAAAAGCGGAGCGTATCATTAACAGAAGAAAGAAAAGACGATCCTGTGTTGCATTCTTTCACATCACATCACATCAGACACATTAGGCATAGAACATGGGCAATACATTAAATCACACTGGATAAATATTTATGCCCTCACACTCGTTTAGCAGGACTCTGAATGCATGTACAATTTTGATGTCGTAAATTATATTTAACCAACTACATTAAAGAATTTAAAATATTTTTAACTATAATTTCATACTTTAATATTTTATTTTATTAAATGTCATATCATAATATAATTAGTTTGTACAATTTAAATCACTAAAAATTAGATAGGTAATTTAAATTTGTTTAATAAGACTTTTATATATGACATGTTATGATGTGATTCACTGATGCAATTAAGAACAATAGAAGACCAAATTGTTTGTTTTTTCTTGGCTTATACGAAGGTGAGCATATTTTAGCGGTCCTGACATCATGCAGGTCGGGTTTATATTAGAAGGTTGTTAAGAAAAAAAGAATCTGATTTTTGCTCAATAGTAATATGTTTGCAGGAAAAAAAAAAGCAGCACGCATGCAAAAAATATCTTTTGTATCGTTTCTTTTTACTAATGAACTATGATGCAACCTAGTGCATTTTACGTTTGGTTTACGGATTTATAATTATAATTCAGAACTATTCTCAATTTACGTGTGTTTTTTATGAGAAAAAATACTATAGCGAGTTACGAATTATGATTCGAATCATAACACGAATCCCCATACCTAACACCTTATTAGATTTAGGATGTGTTCAGACTTCAGCGAGATTCAAAAAGCTCTTTTATTCTGATTTCTCAATAAATAAGAATTTGAAATTAGTTCCAGCAGGCAACATATATACAAAGCAAACACTAATCAATATTTTGATGACTAAAAATGATAACTTAATTAATTTGCTTATGAACAATTTCTGTAGAATATTCTTATTATCAATTAGCCAGCCTGATTTGACTTTGGTTTTCTAGTATTGTCAATTTGAAGGTTTCATTATTCTCAATGAACTAATGTTTATTATTTGTTTAAGGAGAGTTTCTTAAATCTGCATTAGAAATTCTCCATATTTTTTCTTAATTTAATTTGAATTTAACATTAAAAAAATGGGCCTTACCCATGGGAAGATCCTACCGGAAAATGTGTCCGCTGATTAAGTTGATAATTCTGAAATTTTGTTAGAGAAAACTGAAATCCGTACCACACCGTCAAAGAATAAAAAAAATCACCTTGGGTCAGAGATGATCTTCAAAATCCATCAACAATCTATGGGAAGTAAACTTATAAACGACATGTCGTTTTGATGAAAAGTAGGGCGACCCTCTTTCATGATTTCTTCCCAGAATCCTCGAAGACCACTGACCAACCGTTACCCTTTGACCTCATTGGACCCTTTTTTTTTTTTTTTTTTTTCCTTTTCCCCTTGAGTAACTGCCTTTAGCTCTTCTTCTTATATATTTATTTATTAGGATATAACTACTTATAGCTTCAGCTTCTCTCTCAAAAATTGTGATAAGAAAATAACAATATAACACACTGTCTGCAATAGAGAGCCCCATCACCCTCTTCATGTCAGTTGTCACCCACATCCAACTGTGAGAGAGATAGACTATGACAAACTTCCTCAAGCTTTCAAATCACTCCTCTCTCTCTCTCTCTCTCTCTCTCTCTCTCTCTCTCTCTCATTTGCTTTGAAAAAAACGCAAAATGAAGAAGAAGAAAGTAGTTCAATGGAATATAAAACGAAAAAACAAAGAGGAGAAAAAAAATAAAACAGCTTGAGAAGGACAACTCTCCCTCCACCAAATTCCAACCCCAATTGTCTTCTTTCAGACAAACCCATTTCACCAAACGCCAGATTAAACAAACCCCAATAACCTAATCGCTAATCCTAACTTCTGTAAGTAAGTTTTCTTTCTTTTTTTCCTTCTTCTCTTTCTTAAATCTTTTTTTTTTTTTTTGCTCTATTTTGTTCGTTGTCGTTTATTTCTTCTCTCTATATTTTCCCTCTCTTTCTCTCATCTCTCACTACACACCATTAACCAATCCTCTCTCTCTCTCTCTCTCTCTCTCTCTCTCTCTATAATGCAGCCAACACGCAGAAAGTCTCCCCTGTTCTCTACCGAAACAGGGGCGATGAAGGGTCGCAAGAACAACAACCTCTCGATACTCGTCGTCGTTTTCTCCATCTTCCTCTTTGGGGTCTTCATGTACAACGAGGACGTGAAGTCCATCGCCGAGTTCCCATTTTCTCGCCCCAAATCCCAAGAAATTCAAGAAACCAAACAGACAAGCCCACTTCAAGAAGATCAAGAGGAGCCCAAGGTTTTGGTCAGCACCGGAACTTCCTTGGAAGACAAGAAAGCCGAAGATTCCGAGGAGAATAAGGTTACTTCGGAATTGCCCATTAAAGAGGAGAAAGAGAAGATCGAATTGCCGGTCGAGGAAAACGACGAAGATGAAGAAGTCATTTTGCCTCCGGAAGAGTGTGACTTGTTTGATGGGGAATGGGTTTTTGATAACGCCACCCACCCGTTGTATAAGGAAGATGAATGCGAGTTTCTCACAGCACAAGTGACTTGCATGAGAAATGGAAGGAAAGATTCCATGTACCAGAATTGGAAATGGCAGCCTAAAGATTGCTCTTTGCCAAAGTAAAACTGAAATCTTTTGTTATTTTATCTTTTTCTTTCTTTCTTTCTTTCTTTGGGTTTTCTTAATTGGGTTTAATTTTTTTATTTTTTTATTTTTTATTTTTTGATTAAAGGTATAAAGCAAGATTGTTGCTTGAGAAACTGAGGAACAAGAGGCTTATGTTTGTTGGGGATTCGTTGAATAGAAACCAGTGGGAATCCATGGTTTGCATGGCTCAATCTGTGATCCCTCCGGGAAGGAAGAGCTTGAACAAGTCTGGCTCTCTCAACATTTTCAGAATTGAGGTACTTTCATTATATACTTTATAGTTTAAACGTCTTTTCTTTTCTTGCTTTTGTTGAATTTTCTCTCTCCATCATGTTGTGGAATACTTTCTATATCTTTTTGGATCTTTTACATGATGATTAATCATTAAGGATGAGACACAGGTACATAATTATATAGCTTTTGAGTAATTAAAATGTTAACTATTTGGAATGAGAGCACTTAACACTATTTTCATCGTGAAGAATCATTAACAATAACGTTACAATTTAAGCAATTTGATTAATGAACTATGTCTTTTTGTATGATGCACGAAAAGTCAGCTAATTAAGCATGTTGCCACGGTTTTAAAAGTAGTTCCCATTACCACATTTTTAATAGTAGAGAATTAAAAAGAAAAATAAAGATGATTATTAATTTATTAATTAATTATATCAATTACCAATCTTGTGACACCACCAACGAGGATTCTAATGCTTTTTAAAAAACTAAAAATTAAAAAATTGTCGTTTTATGGCTAGTATACCGACAATTTCCTTGTCATTGGGATTCTTAAGAAACTCCAAAAGAAATTTCTCTCTTTATTTCTTTTTGTTTTTTTTTTTTTCCTTTTATTATTGTTTTGTTTTATTTATTTATTGTGGTTAGCAATATAGGCTATAGCATTGTTATAAAGGTATGATTATTGCCACGGCATGGGACAGCATACTTTATGAGCAGTTAGATTGCCGCAAAAGATGCGACCTTTGCTTTGAGAATCGGTTACTGAATTATTTCTTGTATCTTTCTATGGCTTTTGCGGATCTACTAGGACTATAACGCTACTGTGGAGTTTTACTGGGCTCCATTCTTGGTAGAGTCAAATTCAGACGATCCAAATATGCACAGCATATTGAATCGCATAATCATGCCTGAATCTATCAACAAGCATGGTGTTAATTGGAAGGATGTGGACTACCTTGTCTTCAACACATATATTTGGTGGATGAACACTTTCACCATGAAAATCTTGTAAGTACATTTTGTGTGTGTGTGTGTGTTATTAATTCCTTTAATTCTCTTGTTTCTGTCCATTTACCTGTAAAACCATGAGATTGATCCGGTTTTTATTTTTTATTTTTTATTTTTTGGATTAATTGAAAAAGGCGAGGATCGTTCGATGAAGGTGCCACGGAGTATGATGAGATCGAACGGCCAGTAGCATATCAAAGAGTTTTGAGTACGTGGGCTAATTGGGCGAACCAAAATGTAGACCCCAATCGTACCACTGTCTTCTTCAGCAGCATGTCCCCTCTTCATATCAAGTAATTCTCAAATCCCCTACATCCTTATCTCTTTTTTTTTTTTTCTTTTTTTTTTCTTTTTTTTTTTTTAAATTTACTCATTAGTGGTTACATAATCTAACCACTTGTGAACTACCCCTAATAGAAAAAGAATTAGGTGAGAAGTTTCCTAACCTTGGAGGTTGTAATGGGCCCATTAACCCTCTAACACACCATTATCCACCCTTGGTCTTAAGTTGGTAAAACCACCAAAATATTCCACTAATGACAATGATTATGTATGTACTTGACGTGATGTATTTTCACAATGAAACCTTTTTTTTTTTTTTTGTTATATATTTTCAATAGGAGCTTGGATTGGAACAACCCGGATGGCATAAAGTGTGCCAAAGAGACCATGCCGGTTACGAACATGACCACCCCATTGGAGGTTGGCACGGACCGTAGGCTGTTTGTGATCTCACACAACATAACTCAGTCGCTCAAAGTGCCAGTCCACTTCCTCAACATCACAGCCTTGTCCGAGTACCGCAAGGATGCGCACACATCGGTCTACACCATCCGCCAAGGCAAGATGTTGACTCCCGAGCAGCAGGCTGACCCTGCCACGTATGCAGATTGCATACATTGGTGCCTCCCCGGGTTGCCCGACACGTGGAACGAGTTCCTCTACACACGTATTATCTCACACTCTTGACACTTGGCGGATTCAAAGATGCCACGGTGTCACTACTTGTGACTTTTTTTTTTTTTTTGTTGGCCTTTGAATTTTCACTTTTCTTTCGAGTTCATTTTGCCTTCCACCTCACCTAATGTAATTTTCTTAAAATTTTCTGTTTAGTTTTTTATAGGCTGGGGATCAATGGGATATTAGGGATGGGGTTGGTCCGATTTTTTGGTTCTTTGTTAAGCCAATTTGGATGGGGTGGGAGCTAAGAACGCCATAATTTTTTGTTGCCAAGTGGGCAAAATCTGCATAGGCCAAAAGATGGGCAACTTTCCTACGGTTTACTTGAATTGTACCTTTTAACAAATAATAAAGCAAATGAAAATTGTATGTAATTCCCCTAATGAATAACGACAAGAATTCTGATCTCTATCTGCATTTATGTTTCTTCACCTATGAAAGGAAATGAATTTCGCATTTGCTCAATAGTTACTTTAGTACGAGAAAAGTGTTTCGTCCAATCATCTTGTTAGCCTAAGGGAGAAACAGGACTCCCATTTCTTCTTCTTCTTCGCATGCATACATGCATACGTATATACATATATAACATAATTCTGTGTTTATCCACTACCACAATTCGAAAAAAAGATTCTCCTCTTTAAAACGCCGACCATTGTTACCAATTTTTATGTTGGCTTCTGATTATGGATCAGACAACCGACCAAATGCACAAATATCTTTCATAATTAAACAAATAATAATTTCAAATATAAATAAAGATGGAAAATTATGATCCTGCCATTGTACGTACACATATCCTACGTATTATACAGCATGAATTTGGCAACCATACCACCTTCAGGGATTGATGTTTAAAGCTCAACCAAATGAAAGAAAAACAATGGTGACAATTTGGTACACTGATGGCCGACTTCTTGTTCTTCCTCTCTACAGCTCACTGGATAAATAATCAACGACTAAAGATAATATCTTACGGTAAACACAATTATTGCCGCGACAATTTGACTGCTGCGCCATCCATCCGGGTCTCATGGAACGAAAGATGACGACTTCAGCTTCGGCCTGATTCTTTCTCCGCAGCGTCTTAATAACAGATGGAGCTGGAACACCAAACCACTCATATAAAATAATATAATTATGTTTATCCACTTCTACAATTCGAAAATTTTCCTCTTCAATGCGCTCCTGTTACCAACTCATAATGGCTACTGATTATGGTTCAGGCAAGCAACCAAAGATACAAATTTCTTTCATAATTAAACAAATAATAATTTCCAATATAAACACTAGATGCAGAATTATGATCTTACCGTGGTACACGCATATCCTACGGGCCTGTTTGAAAAAGCTTTCTAAAAGCTGTTTTTAGCTTCCTAACTTCAAAAGTTAGGTGTTTAAATAACTTGTCAAAAGTACTTTTAACTTTTCAAAAGAGCTTACGGTCAACGCCAGAAAATGTAACTTCTAAAAAAAACACACCTGAATAGACTTTAAAACTTATACTAGAGTTTTATTAAGACACTGTAAACCTCATTCCAACACTTTTGTTGCTTATTAGAAAATTTAAAAATTATTTTGACCCATTAAGCTCTTTTATTCCAAACCCGAAAAAACGGCAACTTTTACTTCTCTTCCTCTACTGACTAAAAGTGAAAGCAAAAATTCTGTCAAACGGGCCCCGCATATTATACAGCATGAATTTGGAAGCCGTACCAACTTCAGAGGTTGATAGTTATAAGCTCAACCAAATGAAAGCAAAACTATCGCGATAATTTGGTACACTGATGACCGACTTTTTGTTCTTCCTCTCCATATTCAAAGACCATATATAAGATCTTACGCTAAACACAATTATTGCAGCAACAATTTGACTGTTGCGTCATCCATCAAAATCTTATTTGCTGTCGTTGGAAGACAAGAACTTGTTTATCTCACCAATCACATTGATGTCTGTGCTTGGAAACAACAGATGCAAAACTGGAACGAAGGATGACGACTTTAGCTTCGGCCTGATTTTCTCCGCAGCTGTCTTAATAACAGATGGAGCTGGTACACCAAACCACTGAAGGTACCAAGAAAGAAGAATTGAATTTCTCCCTCCCTGGAATTCCGCAGCGGGCCATGTCCCTGATATCATATAGTTATGAAAATTGTCCTTTAATCCCTCGCAACAGTTCAGCAGTTCGTCCACTCGTTTCTTGAGAGATCCTAGAAAATTGGATTGAATAATGCCACCTCTAGAATTGGTCAATTTTCCCCCCAGCAGAGCTTCATTGTAGGCTACTGCAAGCTGCGAGTAGAAAATGGGGTTATGAAAAAGTATCATCCATCTGTGAAGGTAATGGAATAATCCAAAAATGGATGGAAGATCGAAAGGAATAAAAATTAATAACAGGAAACTGGTTTGAAAAAAAAATGTACGACTATGTATCTATCCCATAAATAAGGTCACCTGATTATTCAAAATATCACGCAATTCCCATTATAATCAGTATTCAGTAGCAAGCATGTTCTTAATAAAACGAAAAATGAACTACTGCCTAACTCGGGGATTATCCAAAAGGTCAGTTCAAAAGTCTTTGTTCAACTCAAGTCACTAACTGATAACGTCGAGACCATGCCAATACCCAACACCTATTTTGAAAACTACACCGTTTGAACTATCTCCGCATTTGAAATCAGTTTTCACCTTAACTGTAATTAAATTTGTTGTATTACAAAATTGTGCCGGAGAAAAATCTGCATTCAGTAGCCAAGACGTAAATAATTTTCAAATTTCATCAATGTGCAGATCTTAAGTCAAGTAACAAAGTAATTAATGTAGCGGCTGAATTGGCCAAAATTTCTGCCCCTAGGAGCTCTGTGATTCAGAATCAATCCTTTAGCACCCATAACTAGTGTTTTTGAAACATTCAACCATTCTAATGAAAAAAATGGTGTGCCAAAGTCGAACTTAGTAGTTCAATAGTAGAACGAAGTGTAATGACTACAGAACTACCTTTAAATTGGAAATAGAAAGGGAGTCCCCTAGAACAACTCTACCACTGGTAAATTGATCCGCCATTGTCCCAATTGTTGTGTACAATGACAAATATACCTGCAGAGGATTCACAAAAGAATACTGATTCGACTACACGAGTCAAATAAAGAAGGAAAGCCAATGGAAAGAATAAAATAAATTTTCAAACTCATTATGATAAAAACTCCATCAGAATAAATACAGGTGTCTCTACACCTCAAGATGGCACCTTCTTTGTGCTTCCATATCAGAGGCAACTTAATGCATTAAGATAATGTCAAAATTATAACCATGAAAATACGAGTTCATCTTTGCAATATTATCTATTACCTGTAAGAGAGCAGGCCTGTCCTTGCTTACACACTCGAATAATACTTGCAAGCAAAACTCCTGGAAATCGACATCGGTTCTGCACATATTGTTGTCACTTAATATTACAACTTGCATAGAGAAACCAAAGTAGTATTCTTCTCTCTCTTAATCCGCAAATGAGTTTGGTTTGAATATTAATTTTAATTTCCAAGTAATCAATGTATGCATTTTGAGAAAAGAAGTGAAAGAGACCACTTGCCTGCTATTCCAAGAAGGATCGCAGCAGAGTTGAGCAAAAGCAATTAAGCTAGGATCAGACGAGAAGGTAGCAACCAGCTGATCAACTGTAATAGAACCAGGTCCACTGTAGCCCTCATCGCAAAGATTATATGCTTTTAAACTAGTCAAACCAAATACCTAGATCAAGAACAGTTTAGTATGAGTACATATCTGCCGCCTGTCGGAGATCAAGGGACCTGTCAATTGGTAAGTAATTTAACCTTGTGCATTGCTCGTGACAACAGTGACTGGCATCCTATGGGATCATCGACATATGAGCAAGCTCCAACTTTCCGCTTGATATAGAGAATGCCAGAACTGAATGGGTTACTCTTGTCCCCAAATGTCCACCAAGGTTTATCTGTTCAATAACAATAGAGAGGAACATCTAGAAGTTAAGAATCAATGGGGAGAATCTTTTTCTTCGAAGAATACAATTTTGAGTTATCTGAAACGCCATGATAAACAAAATAATAGATAAAAATTGAGGCATTTTCTACCTTCAGGAACAAATTCTATTACTTGAGGCCAGTACCTAGGGCCACAGACACGAACCATCTTCAACTGCAAGCAGCAACATATGAAGCAACTCATCATTAGCAAAGCTCAAATTCTAGTAAGTTACCAGCAACAGATTTTCCCAGAGTACGTCCCGGGTTCAACCAATCCAGAGAGAGGAAAATAATAATAAGATGAGCTATTGATGCTTTTTACCAGGGTAAATTCATGGGACTTTGAAACTTACCACAGCTCGTTCTGGCAGAAGGCAAGGGGTAACTTCACAAAAGCTTGTTTCAGCATAATGGTCAGTTTCTCTAATAGTGACTTCAAGAGGGGCATACACAGGTAAACCAGTGTCCACGTCAACGGTCTGAATCCAGCGAGCCTCAGTTGCAAGTACATATAAATGCCGGAATGCCTGGAAAGTATACATCCTTTACATACATCAAGATTCAAAAAGAAGAATAAACAATCATATTAGTGAAAGAAGGTGCTGTTTCAGCCTTTTCCATTTACGGGACTCATTTATATTAAATTAGCATCTGCATCAGATTAATCTTTTGGAATTTCTTTTATTTTTGTTGAAAAGCATTATGGGTATTCACAATGAAAGTCCATAAGACAATATTTTCAGGAAGAATCAAAATGCATTGCATCATCAACTCTCTAATTAGTCTGTAAACATACAAAAGGAGAATTTTCAAAATAAAAAAATGTATAGCATATCAAAGTCATATTTTCCCGAGCTATTTGCAACTTCAAGATTTTTATTACATCTACAGTAGACATGTTATCATTGTAAAAATACCTGAAGGTGGCATCGGTTATCATTTGGTCCTGTAGGCAAGCGTGGGTACAGAGTAATCAGCAATGCAGCAATAGAACAATTTCCTGTTGAGAATGTCCGCATTCCTCCCCCAAGAAACAAGAACCCAATTGCTAAGCTTACCTAGAATCACCACCGCTTGCAAATGTATGAAAAACTCAGATATAAAGAGAGAACAAGTGAGAGAGAACACAAAAACAAAGAAAAGAGCCATTTGTAAGAGCCCATTGTCATCTTTAAAAGACCTCTCTTTTTTTTTCGTGTGTGTGTGTGTGTGTGGATGGATCGGTGGGTGGGTGGAGTTTCTACTAGCTTTTTCAGACCACCTTACCCCTTAACTTAATGTAGGAAGCAAACATTACATGTTACGCTTATAACTTGATCTAAGAAACAAACATTAAGTCAGTACCTTAAAAAATTGGTTACATTTCTTGGTTTATTATTAGACGACCATAAGGTGTACCTTTAGCAACTTCTTTCATATTAAAAGAGAACAAGGAAAACCAGTAAGCAAGCCCCTTTATTTTATGATACCATAAGATATAACATAAAAGCATCAAGAAATAGAAGCTACAGCATCTTCTTATAATTAATGAAAAACTTACTGCCATCTGAACTCCATAATTAGCATGCCCATCGACAGAGTTTCTGCTTCGAAGAAATCTCAGTAGCCTAAATGTTTGTAAATGACCAGAACCAGCCATAACCTGATGTTAATGAAGATGACACCAGATGGTTTAGCCACATTCATGAATTGTGGGGGGAAAAAAAAATCAAGAAATTACTTGTCCACATACCACTGAAAGGGAAAGAACAATGAGGTGAAGGCAAATTTCCAATGTGCCCCGATCAACATAGTGGGACAAACCCCTAGGGAAGGTGCCGCTTATAGCAGAAACTGGTTTTATCTGCAAACAACAATAAGTTAAATTATTTACCTCTAATACAAGTGCAAATATAAGTAGGAAACCGCCATCCTGAATATCAAACCTCGTTCAGAAAACAGAGAGCATATTTATACAGTAACTCCTGTGCATTCCCGTCCTTTGTACCAGCAAATCTCAGTCCTGCCATGATAAGATGATGAAGTTGAAAAGGCCATATGTCCCAGAAAGAAAATTGTAATAGCATTTCAAAAATACTTTTGTGCAGTTTTAGGTTTCTTAAGTTCAAATGTTTGTCCTGATTCTTTATAGAACGCACCAAGCAACTCCAAACAAACTCCCATCTTACAAAGTCATCAAGATGCCTCCAAGTGAGACATGACTATTGGAAAACAATCGTTATGTACCACAACATTTTTTTTTTAATATCTAAAAATCCCCAAACCCACTTTGTGAGCTCGAGTTTGAAAGTGGAGCTTCAGCCAAACCCTACAATCTTAGGAAGGCAGGAAACTATGACTTTTGTCATGTAGGTGCCCATGAGGTGGTTCGAATCCCAGACTTTGTTGGAGCAATGTACCACAACAATATAAAAAAAAAAATGTATTTCTTATAGAACATATGAAAATGTATCCTACCAAGAGAAATACAAGCTCCAGCCACTATATTGACATATGCCTGCACAAATACTTCAGCGTCCATTTCATCAATATCACTAGTATCATCCCCAAGCCGTTGGACGCCATTTTTGACAATAGCCGGAATCTGAGATTGAATCCAATCTTGGGAGGGATGTACCCTACAGAAATATAGCTAAGGACATTAGATTAAAAACACACAGATGTAGTTCAACAATTAAGCTTACTGAAAGAACCAGCACTACCTGCTCCACATTATCAAATTCCGAGCAATGACACGAAGCATGATAAAGTCGGGCCTTACACATTGCAAGTCGAAATGTGTATGAGGGATAGACAGTTTAGACACAATTGTTTGCGATTCAGTCTGTTATAAACATTATGCCAAGTGAGAAATTCACGAAAAGTTTCAACTTGATTAGGATTTTGCCCTTATAAAAGGAGATAGATAAACATGGTGCAAAATAACTTATTGATTAAAGATGTTACCTTCAAAAACATTAAAGCAAGAGCAATAATCGCTCCTGGGGCAGTGACATCAACGTTAACTGCATTTCCATCCATCATCTACAAGAGAATACCGCACAGGCAAATATTAGTCCGTATCAGCTGCAAGGGAAGCGGAAAAAATCCTAGATAACTATTGTAGAGAGATCAACCAAGAGAAAGCAAGGGCATGCAAATGACACCTGTGCAGCGACACGGCAATGATCATCCGCTGAAAGTGCTGAGGAAAAATATCTTTCCTAACGAAGAGTAAACCAAAACGAAAATGATATAATAAAGCAAGAACATTAAAGCTGGTACAACCATAAAACAAAATAAATTAGATACTTCTGAGCATTTTGAACATATAAATGAATCAAACTGAACTTGTAGCAAGCTAATTCCTACAAGAATTAAAATGCTATTCACGAAAAGAATTAAATCCGGAAGCATACATTATGAACTTCTTTGCCACCAATGTAATGAAACAATCGGTCAACCATTGCATCCATTAAACCAAGTGCATCATAGCCTCTACCTACATTTGAGATAACAAAGATAGTGAGGACCAACCTTTCACAATATTCAGTGTGTAAGAGTATCAAACAGCTCATACCCAATGCAACAAGACCCAATGAAAATCCTGCAGAAACAGCATAACCTTCCCTTTCGAGTACGTTATCACCTCCACTTCTACGTCCTATTTCACCCTGCAAAATTAATTACAGAAATGTGAATTACATACAAGGCACCTTGTAACATCAAAGTAGCTGTCTTGGGGAACACTTTAGAATCCACGCCAAATGCTTCAAAATGAGCTCATACTCTTCTTTAACAATCAAACATAATCATCACTCATCAGAAAGTTCATCATTTTGACATAAAGCAACATTCTTGATGCTTTTGCACACATAATCAAATAGAATTGTACCAATGCAAAAATAATATTATCAGAGGAACACACAAAAGAAACATACCAAGAGAATCTGCATGGTTTGCGGGTGTGCGGATCCTTCATAAAGAAGACCAACTGACATCAAAGCTGCTGACTGATTATTAACAAACAAAAGAATGTGTAGTGTTAGAAAATTTATATTCAGGGGAAGACCAAATAATTCTGCAAATCAGCAATCTAATATGTAAAGGATCAAATTTCATCGTGTAACACCAACTAAAAAGCTGAAAAAGGGAATATTTGATAATGACATCAACTTATAACATTGGAGAAAGGAAAAGCAATGCAAAACAAGGATGCGCCACAAGAAGGCAAAGCTTGACAAATACCTGTACCTGGTTTACAATATCTTGAATGACATGGAGATATTTAAAGGGAAAAAATGAGAGCACAATGGATATTGGATACCTGCAGAAGGGTCGGCAACTCCAGCTCAGGAAATGAAGATGGGTGTCGAGCAGGTATATGAACAAAAAGAGACTGTAAAAGTATAACAAAATAGGTTAAGCTTACAATTTTTTTAAGTATAAACACGGCTAAAAATACGAAACAATTATCTACAACAATGAGCAAACTAGATATATCCAAATTTTGAGGTAGCAATTAACTCACTATCTCGCAGAAGCTTAAGAGAGGAGAGGGTTCAGCTTACACTACGAAATATCTATTCAACATATTTGATGTAGTCAAGCACCACACACACACACTCTACCGGCATAAAAGAAGATCAGCAGTTAAATAAACAAACACTGGCACTGAAGTACAGGCAAAGAATTTACGATAGGCATAGTCAAGGATTTAAAAACAGGATTCACAGCAGAAAAGAGAAGCAAACTGAGAACTCCAAATATGCCAGAAATGGTACGAGTTTAATTTTATATGCAGAAATTAATGCTTCAAAGGAAGGGAAAAAAAAAAAAAGGAAACTAAGTAAGCAGGTAACAGAGGAAGCCCTATTAT
>NW_010362888.1:200456-205456 GCF_000414095.1 Morus notabilis
GAAAAATAAATAAAGCATGTAGTTACTTTAGATATTGCTGGATCCATAGTCCCTCTATAAGAAGCAGCCAGGCCAAGCATCAATCCCACAGTCGTGCTCTCATGTTCCTGAAATTATAGGTGTGAGAAGAAAGCAAAATGATTTCTACGATTGACGATAAATCCCTCAATCGATATGTTCTCACATAAGAGCACAAATACAATATCATCTAAAGATAGAAAGGGTAAAAGCGTAAGCCAAAAAAACTACATATGAAAATAGTAACAAATGAGTATTTATAAACTACAAAACCTGAGCGTAGTACTGGTAAATATCTGTAAGGTTTAAAACACGCAGATATCCGTGCAACCCTAATGCAAGAAGAAGTCCAGCATGAATAGCATTTGGTTCCCCAGGTTTGTTGTATATAATCCAGGTTCTTGACATTTTACCCTGCAAGCAAAAAAGTTCACGTATCTCAATACAGTCAAAAATATACAATTAGAGTACATGACAGGATGCTAGATCAAGCACATAAGAATTGTCCTAAAGAACGAGATACATATATTAAAAATATAAGAAATTCACTACTAAGGGATTTTTCAGGGAACAAACAATTCACAATTTGCACGTGTATCTAAGCATCAGATTAGAGCAATTACTTTATGCCCTTAAGAGAAGATGATAAACCTGAAGTGGGGCCAGCCTCAGTCCAGCAGCCACAGCATTGTGAAACTCAGGCCAAGACTTAAGTTCTTGTATATTCCTCACGTTTGGGTCCAGATTCACCTTTCCATGTAAAGTATATGCAGATCAACACAATGATGAAACACGGGGATAAACGGGGGAAAAGCTAAATGAACAAGAACATATATATGCCAATCAATATTTGCGCAACCTACAATGAATATTTTAGAAACAATTTATCTAAAGAAATGTACTGATCCCTCCAAGAAAAGATATGTATGTATACTGAAGAACATCAATGGACATGCGCCAGACTTCAATAGGACTTCTTTGGTCCCTCCCTCAGGGAACTAGGAAATATCCATATTCCATTGTTTAATACAATAAAAAGTAATGAACAGACAACTTTCACTAAAAAGTGTTTGAAGACCAGCCAATAGACGCAACACCAAAGCAGTAAAAACTAAGAAGTAAATCCACGTTGCATGTGTGAACAAATGTAGAGATACCAGCATATCAACCAAAAAAAAAATCTACGAACATACAGTTGCATTTTGTTGGGCAGGCAACCGACCTGCAAGAACAAGCTTAGGGACAGCAAAGGCCTGCACACAAATTGAACAAGTACATTACAGATGTCAAGGCAATTATTTTAATACAAAAGCTTTCCTGAACATGCACATACACTAAGCGTACCTCTGTCAAAAGTGTATAAATTGTTCCAAGTGTGAATGCCCCACGACCAAGAGGAAGGGAAGTGGTCCTTTGTGCGATGTGCCATAACTGGGCCTTTACAGGGAAAAATACATGTATTGATACACACATAATATATACACATCACTACTACATAAAAGAGTAAGTGCCAAACACTGTAGCGTTTTGGTCGTCCAAAACGCACAGCTTTGGCATTTCTCCTTTTTTTTGTTTTTGTCTTTTTATGTTCTTTTTCTTTTCTTTTCTTCCCCAAAATTTTATATTCTTCATACTTACCCTTCTTTTTAACTTTTTTCTTTCATTTACCCCAATTATTTTTTTTTCCAAAGGTTATCCTACTTAGATGTTTCTTTCCAGCAGTGCTCTAATATATCGTATACCAAATGTTATTCTCACAAATTTCTTCCAACGCACAACTTTGGCATTTTCTTTTCTTTCTTGTTTTTTTTTTTTTTTTGCTTTTGGTTTTTTTTTTTTTAGCTTTTTATGTTCTTTGTTTTTTTCCTTTTCTTCCCCAAAATTCTATATTCTTCGTACTTACCATTCTTTTTAACTTCTTTCTTTCATTTACCCCAATTAATTTTTTTTCCAAAGGTTATCCTACTTAGATGTTTCCTCCCGTAGTGCTCTAATATATTGTGTATTAAAAGTTATTCTCACAAATTTCTTTCTAATTGTCTATTTGTACCACTAAAACAAAATTTCAAAAATATGCACCTACCCTTTTTTTTTTTTGGCCGCCGTCTGGACCACTACTATCCTACACATATAAAAGAGCTATCATGGCTCTACTATTCCATTTTTAGTCATCTAAAACGAGTCGTTTTGGCTCTCTTTTTTCCTTTGAAAATGGTTTTGGTTCTTTGCTTCTTTCACCTTTTTTTATTTCTCTTTTTGTTTCATTTTTTTTCACTTTTCAAACACTTGAAATAAAAAAAATAAAAAAAAATAAAAACGATTTGTTAGTAGATAACCTAGATTATGGACCATCATATGTTATCTTTTTTTCACTTTTTATCATAATCTTAATGCTAAATCCTATCTTATCCAAATAATAAATGCTAAATATATAAATAGTAGTTGAAAACTATACTGTTCATTTTCTGTAGTCATTTACACACCATTTTGATGCTTTTTTTTCCCTCTCTTTTCGGTGCTTTATTTTTTTTTTAACTTTTTATTTCCTTATTTTGTTTTCCATACGTGTTGAATCCTAACCCTAATCCTAAAAAAAAAAATAAAAAGTAGATATTTGGTTGTTGTTCATCATATGGTAGTTCCAAACAGTGCGTTTTAGGTGCTTTATTTTTCTTTCATTTTTAAGTTTTAACTCCTTTCTTTTTTTAATTATTTTATAATTTATGTTCATGTTACGGTGGTTTTCAGAACGATAAGTTTTAAAGTGTTTTACTATTTTTCCTTTTATTTTTAAGTTTTAATTCCTTTATTTATTTACTTTTTACTTTGTTATCTTATAATTAAGAGTGTTTCATGTATTTTTATAATTAAACATAACATTTTCACTTAAAATACTATTAATGTATACTTCTTTAAAAAAATAAAAGATTGTGTGGGGGATTCAAACTCTATATTTTTGTCGTGGAGTTAGGTGTGCAATCTTCGTTAGGACAGGCATACTACCACTTAATATATACTCTTTTTTAATCTCTATGTAAAAATTTCCATCTATGTTTTTTCTTATTTATTGTTGTTGGTATTTTACGTTATAAAAACTTCAATTATAACTAAGTACGTGCATGCACGTACCAAAACTAGTATATATATGAAGCATCAAAAATGTGGAACTTTGCATTAAGGACATTTACATGCAAAAAGAACAGTAGAACAAGAGAGACAAGTCATACCAAAAAATTGACGAGATCTGTTGTGTTGTTCGACCATTTAATGTATACAATTTCAAAGGACTTTGCAATAAATTAAGTTAAAAAATTCAAAAATGCCAATGTTGTGATTAATATTATAAAATGATAAAGTCAACACGTTAGCCAATAAGGAACTATATGCCAAAATTTGACATATAGTATACTTGATGCTAGATTTTCTACCAAGTCTACCAGATGCCAATTTTGCATTAATATAGAATTGTAATGGAGAATGATTTTCTTGCCTAGATTCCAAATTTTGGACATTGCCTTATGGCAAAAGAATATTTTGGAAATTTCTTGAACACTCACAAGATGCTAATTGCTAAGGAAAGAAACTTTATATTAGCAAACCAAACGAGAATTCTAAGGAAAGAACACATACAATGAGCCCGACAAAACTAAAATCATTCTTCTCCTTTGTATAAAGATATGCTGATAACAGCATAGCCATTGGGTAAGCAGTAAGACAATGCAAGTTAATCCAGTCACAAACAAAAAAGATTCCCTGACAGAGACTTTCACGAAATAAAAGTTTATTGGCATCCAAAACTACATGCTAGTTTGGATTTCAGGCAGACAGGCGAAGAGAGATGTATGAAAAGCCTGAAATGCGGCTTAAATAGGGCATACCTGTTGAACATCCTGGTCAGAGGCACTAGGATTAATAGATGTTTGAATCGCCACAGGTCTTGCTGAGCACAAAAGGCGTCTAACCTGATTAAATAAAAGTAGCTATGAGCTATCACAGACTTGGATACGAATCCAATTTCTGACCATATTGCACTGGGAGAAACAGGTAAGAGACACCTGACTAATAATAGAACTGAACAATCATCATGTGATGTTGGTTGAAGACCCAATAACTATTTAACCACCATCAATCAACCACAGAGATCTTCCATATAGGTAAAATCAATTTTCAGAACATTTTATAAGCTCCACAAGTTGGTCACTGAGCCCTCAGAAGCCACATGTACAAAATTGTTATTAATGAACATACCTTAACTGGGTGTGTACAACCTCATTGAGTTTTGTATTATGGGTATAAATTTATACGTAAAAAATTATAATATAAACATACAGACATCTGCTCAGTGACAAACTTGCAATGTAAAAGGAAGAAGAATAGTTCAAACAAATTTAGTTTTGATCAAATAAGTGCCGTGTACTGAATACAAAGTTCCAAAAAAAATTACCTCATTCAATCGCAAATCACGACCATAGCGCAATTGTGTGCTAGAGTTGAAGATATGTTCCATGCCATCTGTCATAGAACCATCCACAGAATCTGTATCCTCAAACTTTGCACCCTCTAATCCGATAGTATCAGAAACTGTGGAAGGGATTGTCACCGGATGCAAATGTAGCATGTATGGAGTGGAAATAGAGATTAAATTCACATTAGTTTGGGTTTCAAATTCTTTAGACTTGCATGAACGTGCCAAACATGACAAAGCCAAGTCCTCTCGACCAAGCAAAACATAAGCAGCTGCAGGCCAGTCAGTGGGAGGAGATTCCCGGCACTTGTCCAATGCCTATCAAGTGCAGAAACAATCAACAATATCAGAATAAGGCAAACTAAAATCCACAACGAAACCAAGAGTGCTAAAAAGCATGGCAATGCATAAGCACTACAGCAATAGTTTTTATAGAAAGGTAACATTTTTTTTTTAAATGATAAAAAAAAAATCAATTTAAGACATACATACATAAATACATGCATCATACATGCAT
>NW_010362888.1:212956-249351 GCF_000414095.1 Morus notabilis
CGCACCTGCCCACTGTTTACTATGATGTTGATACGCCCCTCAATAGCATCAGCTACTCCAACAACCTTCAGTTCATGGGAAACAGATGTTTCTCGAAAGTCCAAATTATGTGAAAGTCGATCTTTACTCAATGATGAAGGCAGCACATACCTACATAGGCATTGTTTCCCGGACTGCAATTATACAACATAGTTAATTATGCACCAGTAGCAAAATAATGTAGACACCAAAGGGTAATCATGCGTGCTAGTATTGCAAATAATACAAATATATGATGTGTTTAAGTCTCCATTCCCTGCTCATGATTCAAGAAACAAACACTGAGAACAGCATGAGTTGAGAACCCTATTTCTCTTTTATTTTCCAAAGAACTTCTCAAATAGCTTTCAGAATCATATTAAAGGATGCACCTTTAATAACTTATGAACCTTCTAGGTTTTTCTGCATTTGATTTTGAATTTTTGGTGACAGACCCCAAATTATGATTACCTAGAACGAATAATTATTTCAAGCAATTATTGCTTGCTAAAAGCATGATTCAACACAAACACAATATATCCTTGTGAAAAGACTAAGCCATTGCTTAGGCAGGTTTTCGTTAGGAGGGGCAGGAGGGAATAAAGAGGTGTGGGCATGTATTAGTTGTTGTTAGCAGTTAAGATTGTTAGTCTATTAGCAGTTAGAAAATAGAGAGTGTGAATAAGGGATGGGTCAGTGGAGGAGAGAGAATACATAGAAACAAGGAGTAAGTGTTAAGGGCAAAAAAGAACTGGAGTCTTGTTGAGGAAGTCTTGGCTTTGGCTAAGCAAGGGAGGTTCGCAGTACCTCGAAGGACTGCTCTGTAATTCATTTTGGTGATTCAATAAAGATCATTCTTTCATTCTTCTTGATTCATTTATGTTGTAGAAATTACTCTGTTTCTATCATTTTGGTATCAGAGCAATAATTCTGGGCAATAATGGCACGTAGGAAAACAGAAGAACGGTTTGAATCTGTAGAGAAGGAGATTAAGGAAGTTAGGGTTTCGATGGAAAAAGGAATCGGTGAGATGGAGAAAGGGATCGGGGAGGTTAGGGCGGAAATAACTCATAATAGGGCGGAATTAACTCATAATCTTATGGAGCTCCGTCGACTAATGGAAGAGCATATGAAGTTGTTTGCGGCGCCGTCGAAAGCGCCCGAGAAGACAAGGGCTTCGACGTCCGTGGTGGAGGAAGATCACGAGGTATTTCCGACCGGGATCGCGGGGTCGCGTATGGCGGAAGTCGCTGGGTTGCACGCGCGGAACGAAGAACAAGTGACGGACCCTAGGGTTTTACAGAATGTGTTGTTACCGGCAGGAACTTCTGGGTTGCGTGCGCGGGGAGGGGATTGACCGGCGGACCCCAGGGTTTCGCGAAATTTTTGTCACGAAGGGAGGGACGAAGAGCGCGACACCCGAAGGGAGGTTCCGATGGGTGGCCAAGGGGAAAACGTGACTGGACGTCGTGGAGAGGGGTGTGGCGTTTTCGTGGAGTCTAATAATCATGGATTCCGCAATCGGCGTTGTGGTCTGGCTGTGGATGGATATCGAGGAGTATGGTTCAAGGAGGGGTGGGATGGTAGAGGCGTACTTGAGGAGTTGCCGAAAAATGAGGAGTGGGCTTCCTACGGCTGGTGGCAGGTGGAGTGTCCAACTTTTAGCGGTGATGATCCCGATGGCTGGGTGTTTCAAATGGAGCAGTTCTTTTCCATCAACCGCTGCTCAGAAAGGGAGAAACTGATCAGTGCCAGCATTGCTTTTAGAGGGAGACGCCTTATCTTGGTTCCAGTGGCAGAATGGTCGTCGACCTTTTCACGGCTGGATAGACTTCAAGTTGTCACTATTACAGTGTTTCCGTTCTTCGCAGGCAGGAAATCTTTGTGAGAAGTTTTTGGCAATCCGACGAGAAGGAATAGTGGCGGAATATCGAAGGCAGTTTGAGGTTTCTGCAGCTCCGCTTCAAGATGTTCCGGAAGAAATTTTGGAAGGAATTTTCGTAAATGGTTTAAAGGCGGAGGTTCGGGCTGAATTGAGGCTCTTGAAACTGGTTGGTTTAGGCAAAATTATGGAGATTGCTCAAAGGATCGAAGAGAAGAATGAGTTGCTTCATTGAGAGGTCTCGAGAACAAGAATGTCAAGACCACAATTTTCTAGTGGTTCAAGGGCTGAATTCACTACATTTTCCACTAGGACATTGTCGGGAGTCGAGCGTCCACCGCGAGCTCCAGCCCCTTTGGATAAAACAGTAAATCAAAAGCAAGACTTTCCTTTTCGCAAGTTGTCGGACTCCGAGTTACAAGAGAAAAAGGACAAAGGGTTGTGTTTTAGGTGCGATGAGAAGTTCACCTTGGGGCATCGTTGTAAAAGGAAGGAGCTCCGAATCATGTTGGTTAGCGATGATATGATGTAACTGAGTGTGAAGAGGAAGATTCTGACTTGTCTAAGGACCATTTGGGAGGAGGGGCAGCCCGAGCTTATTGAGTTGTCCTTGAATTCCGTGGTTGGGCTTTCGACACCAAAGACTATGAAGCTCCATGGCATGATTGCTCAAAATGAGGTAATTGTTCTAATCGATTCCGGAGCAACTCACAACTTCATTTCTTTAAGTCTTGTTGAGAGATTGTCTATACCACTTTTTCCCACTGCCAGGTTTGGAGTACAAGTGGGCACAGGAGAATCGGTTAAGGGATGGGCCTTTGTCGTGAGGTGGCATTGAGCTTACCTCAGTTAACAATTGTGGAAAACTTCTTGCCATTGGAGTTGGGAAGAGTGGATGTGATTCTAGGCATGCAATGGTTGGAAACTTTTGAGGGAATGCATGTGAATTGGAAGTCCCAATTGATGAAGTTCAAGATTCGGGGGGTAGCAGTTACGTTGCGTGGCGATATGAGTCTCTCTACCACTATGGTTTCTCTTAAAGCAATGTTCCGGACTATAAAGCATGAGACAAGGAATTTACTTGGAATTACGAGCCTTGGACGTGAACAAGGAACCGGACCAGCCACTTCCTGCCCAGATCAGTGTCTTATTGCAGCATCATCCAAGGGTTTTGAATATGCTGGATGGACTACCCCCTCAACGTTTGCGTGATCATCGCATTATTCTTCAACCAGGCACCGCTCCTATTAGTGTTAGGCCCTACAAGTATCCTCAGTTTCAAAAAAATGAGATTGAAAAGTTGGTGCGTGAGATGCTAGCAGCTGGGATCATTCAACCAAGCAACAGCCCGTTCTCTAGCCCTGTGCTTTTAGTTAAGAAAAAAGATGGCAGTTGGCGCTTTTACGTTGATTATCGCGCTCTCAACAAGGCTACAGTCCCGGATAAGTTTCCCATACCAGTTATTGGATGAATTGTTTGGGGCTGCTATTTTTACCAAATTGGATTTGAAATTGGGTTATCACCAAATCCGGATGTGCGCGGAGGATATTCCAAAGACCGCTTTTCGCACTCATGAGGGCCATTACGAATTTTTGATTATGCCTTTCGGGCTAACTAATGCTCCAGCCACATTCCAATCTCTGATGAATGAGGTATTAAAACCTTTTTTGCGGAAATTTGTGCTAGTTTTTTTGTATGACATCCTGATATGCAGTAAATCCTTAGAAGAACATGTGGGCCACTTGGATTTGGTTTTGACCGCTTTGGAAGACAACCAATTATATGTTAATCAAAAACAGTGCACTTTCACTAAGAGTCAGTTGGAGTATTTGGGTCACATTGTTTCTCAGGATGGGGTTTCGACAGACTCTAACAAGATTCAAGCAATGTTGGATTGGCCTACTCCACATTCTATTAAGGAGTTACGCGGATTCCTGGGTTTGACCGGGTATTACCGGCGTTTTGTCCCGGGGTATAGTCATCTTACGTGGCCATTGACATAACAATTAAAGAAAGACAGTTTTAATTGCACAAATGAGGCTGAATCTGCTTTTCGGAGGTTGAAATAGGCCATGACTACAGTTCCTGCACTCGCATTGCCGGATTTTTCTCAACCATTTGTTGTTGAATCCGATGCTTCTGGATTTGGTATTGGCGATGTTTTGATGCAACAACAGTGGCCTAAAGCTTATTTTAGCCAGGTGTTATCTCCTCAGGCTAGGGCTAAGTTAGTTGATGAGCGCGAGTTGATGGCCGTGGTCCTTGCTATTCAGAAATGGCAGCATTATCTCCTTGGGCGGCATTTCATTGTCCGCACTGATCAGAAGAGTCTTAAGTTTTTGTTAGAATAATGGTTGGTTAGTGAGGAGCACCAAAAATGGTTGTACAAACTGTTGGGTTATGATTTTGAAATTCAATACAAGCCTGGTTCAGAGAATCGCGTGGCTGATGCTTTATCACGGCGGTCTGCTAGTTTGGAGTTGATGCATATGTCAACTTCAGCAATTTACGATGGGGCTGAAATTCGCCAACAAATTCTCGGTGACCCGAAGTTAGCTGGGATTCGGACTGCTTTGTTGAACAATCCGACAGCGGTGAAGAGGTTTTCGTTGTGCAATGACATGTTACTTTACAGGAATCGTTTGGTCATTTCCCGGCAATCACCTCTCATACCTCGATTGTTGGAGTTCCACGGCAACAAAGTTGGTGGTCATTCCGGAGTGCTGAAAACGTTTAAACAGTTGTTTTCCGAGTTCTTTTAGTATGGTATGAAACAGGATGTTGTTTCTTTTGCTGCAGCTTATCAGGTTTGCCAACAACACAAGTCTTCTACTTTGGCTCTGGGGGGGTTATTGCAGCCCTTGCCACTTCCACAACAACTGTGGGAAGATCTTTCTATGGACTTTGTGGAGGGTCTTCCTAAGTCGGCTGGACATGATTCTATCTTGGTGGTCGTAGAACAATTGAGTAAGTATACTCATTAAAGAGGAGGTTCGGCTTCATCGTTTTCCGACCACTATTGTATCCGATCGTGATAAAGTCTTTCTCAGCCATTTTTGGAAAGAACTCTTTAGGTTGCAAGGTACTTCCTTACATCACAGCACGGCCTACCATCTCAGTCTGATGGTCAAACGGAGGTGGTCAATCGCTGCCTAGAAGCTTATTTATGATGTTTTGTCTGCGACAAACCTAACCAATGGTGGTCTCATCTTGCTTGGGCTAAATATTGGTATAACACCAGCTTCCATGTCTCTGCCGGCATGACACCTTTTAAGGCTTTATATGGTCGAGATCCTCCCAAGCTACTCCGTTTTGAATTGGGGTCTACAACTAATTCTTTGCTGGAACAGCAACTGCAGTCGTGCGACGCAATTCTGGATGAGTTACACGTACATTTGCTTAAGGCCCAACAATCCATGAAAATGCAAGCTGATCTCAAGCGTCAGGATGTGTCTTTTGAGGTGGGGGATTTAGTGTTCTTGAAACTTCGGCCGTATCGCCATCGTTCTTTGGCAAAGTTTGTCAACGAAAAGTTATCTCCCCGGTTTTATGGCCCTTATCAGGTTCTCGCGCGTGTTGGGTTAGTGGCATATCGTTTACATCTTCCTGCATCCGTGAAGATCCATCCGGTTTTTCATGTCTCACAACTCAAGAAAGCTATTGGCCTCTCGGTCCCTACACAAGATGTTCCTCCCATCCTAACTGTTGATATGGAATTACAAGTGGAACCGGAACGCTTGTTGGCTACTCATTTTTCTCCTGTGACTGGCCAATTGGAAGTCTTTTTGCAGTGGCATCATTTACCTGATTATGAAGCTTCTTGGGAACTCTTTGATGTTATCCAGCAGCAATTTCCCGATTTTCACCTTGAGGACAAGGTGACACTTTTGGGGGGCGGAGTAGTTGATAAGACTAAGCCATTGCTTAGGCAAGTTTTCATTAGGAGGGGCAGGAGGGAATAAAGAGGTGTGGGCATGTATTAGTTGTTGTTAGCAGTTAAGATTGTTAGTTTGTTAGCAGTTAGAAAATATAGTGTGAATAAGGGATGGGTCGGTTGAGGAGAGGGAATAAATAGAAACAGGGAGTAAGTGTTAGGGGCAGAAAAGAACTGGAGTCTTGTTGAGGAAGTCTTGGTTTTGGCTAAGCAGGGGAGGTTCACAATACCTCGAAGGACTGCTCTGTAATTCATTTTGGTGATTCAATAAAGATCATTCTTTCATTCTTCCTGATTCATTTCTGTTGTAGAAATTACTCTGTTTCTATCACCTTGTAGACAATCGTGGAAAGAATATTTATTTTATTGCCAAGGGAAAAAAATTCTAGAGTAATAATTGGTATAATACAGTGCAATCAAACAAAATAATTGATTAATTATAAGTTGTAACTCTCCCAACTTAATAACTTTTAAGTATTTGCATACTCAATATAAGCAAAATAAAATTGCCGTGATAGATTTGTAAATCCAAAGGGTTTTACTAAATGGACCACGTGAGAAAAGATCAAGCTCAAGTAATATCCATCATTAATAAATATGACTTACATAAAGAAGAAGGGCATTTTCTGGTGCCAAAACAATCATGTCTAAGTATGGCAGCAGCCCAACTTTCACTCTGAAAAGAGAATGGTAAACAGAGAGTCAAATCCCCGAGATTATAGGACAATCAGTAAGAATTAAAGACTGAAGAGTAAGACATGGCTTACCTAGGACGAGTGACAATCACAGGAGCAGCTGCAATTGCAGGTATACTCCAGCTCATGTCAGGTTTAATGTCAAAGAGGATTTCATTGTTTATTTCATCACTTTGAAGCCTTACAGACAATAATTTCCTTTGTTCTTGGTGAAGAAAGCAAATTATAGGAGCCGAATCATCATCAGTTGCAAGGAAAACCTAACAAGCATTTGAACAAAATTAGATAAAGGTCAAAGAACTACACAAATTTCTATAAATACCATGCACTGAAACAAAATACTAGTATGGGTATCCACTTGAAACAAAGTCTAGCGAATAAACCAATACCTTACAAGCAGCTGTTTGCACACCCTTCCCCTGCCATATTCTACGAAAGGAGAACCGTTTTGGTATTACTCCAGAAGGAATAAAATCCAATAAATTAGCATTTGCCACCTCAAGGTTGGAATTAATGACTTCTACAACCCACACTGAGTGTTGCATCTTTCCTGCAAACAACACAACAATGAAAAAATGATAAATCCTTGGACAATAACAAAAGAGAAAAGAACTTGAGATTAAGACACCTTTGTTATATGACGCCATAAGAGGTATTTGGTCACTCGTCCAGATTGTTGTCTCATCAAATTCCTTCATTATGTTATACTTTCCTCTTTCTTCAATATGAGTCAACTGAAAATTTTAAGGACAAAATCTCTTTATTACAATAGATTAAAAAAAGAAGCCAAGTTTACACATTAAACAAGATAAATGCAAGCGTGGCAGAAAAAATAAACAGAGAAACAAGACTCTAGCAAAATACTTGCGGTTCTTCTAGTGGATCCTTCAGAAGCAGATGTGAGGATATTGAAGTCGTTTCTCCCTTTACAATATTATCAAATAAGCTCGGAAAAGTGTAATTATGCTGTGGACTGTTTCCAGTTTCTCTTCTTGCACGGGGCATTTCACGCACACCAAATAAAGGACTTGTAGATGAAATAGGAACATGACTTGTTGTACTTGTGTCAGCTTGTTGCTGGAACAGTAACCCAAAAGGAAGAGCCCATATTGATGTGATGGAACGAGACAAGGGGATGGATGTTACTTCACCTATAAAAATCAGGCTTCAACCTCAAGACATAGCAAGGAACGAGAAAGCTAAATGATGGCTTGCAAAATAAACATTACCAAATACATCAATAGACCAAGTAACAGACTTAAATAACTCTCTGGTAAATTTCAGACAACTTAGATCAAGACTCATAGATCAGGCTCGAAGCCTCCAACGCTATGCAGCATTTAAATCATCATCCCTGATAGTTCTAAATAATATACTTACTCTACAAGAAACCTTCACATATAAGTCCTATTTATCATGTCAATTTCAAGCTCTTTAAAAACATTATAAATTATTAATTATCCTAAAAAAAATTTGCGTTCATCAGTGCAACAACGCATTCCTATGGTTTCTTTCAATCTAGTGATTCGTAGGTGCATCTTTTCTTGGTTCTTATGTTGCTACTTTTTTCTTTTCTTTTCTTTTCTTTTTTTTTTTTTTGCAACATTAATACAACATGGGGAAGTGAGTGAGTCCTTTGATATAATTGTCCCAAGGTTACTACGTACGTGTTAAAAGTAAAAACTCACCTGATGTGTTGTATATTGTCAAAGAACCAACTTGCAAAACACATAGAAGAGCCTCAGCCGTATCACCCAGACGACACCATCGTGCCTTGAATTTGTGTAAGAAGTTTACCCAAAGAAAATTAAGAGCAAAAACACATGTCACATAAACTCATATGCAGATACAACAAGGCGAGTCAATAAAAACCCTGAATAACATTATAATGATTTTTTTTTTTTGGTAATTAAGCGAAAATCAATACTAAGATGCTTTGACCAAAAAAGAAATACCATATGAGTTCAAAACTGCTGTAAATTCTAGAAGGAAAAAAAAAAGATAATAATTACTACTTATGAATCTTAAACAATATAATGTTCAAATGAATTGGATAATTACTTTACAGATATTCTGCTGATGGTCACTCCGAATCAAGAAATCTTACCATAATGACTGGGGAGGATAACGTGAACCTCTTAAACACTCGTGCACCTGATGTCCAAATTATCCTGTCACGATAGAAAACTCGCATTAGGCGGAAAATGAGAAGAACCATCAAATTCTCTTCTCAAGAGCAGCAATTCAACCAATTAGTAAGCTTAAGAATTAATTAAGGTGCGGTACTAAATCCAACAAAATTCTGCAGACTGGCGAACATTAAATCTTCATAGCAGAACGCATTCAAAACGAAAAATGAGAACAGTCGAATTCTCTTCTTGACAAAATGAAACTAACCGTCTTAAGAACTAATTAATGTCTGATATTGAGTCTGACAAAATTTCACAGTACATCCAACTTAAAGTCTCCATCTTAGAACGCATTAAGAACCAAAAATCAGAAGAAGAATCGAATTCTCTTCTTGACAACAATTGAACAAATTGTCAAGCTTAAAAAATTAAGGTGTCATACTAAATCCAATAAAATTTCACATTTCGTCGACAGAAAATCTCCATCGCAGAACACATTCTGAACGAAAAATGAGAAAGAACACCCGAATTCTCTTCTTGGAAACAATTGAACAAATTACAAGCTTAAGAATTAAGGTGAAGTACTTAATAAAAAAAATGAGGGAAAAAATAAAAATAAAAAAAGAAACTCGCATTTCGTCGAACATAAAATCTCCATCACTGAATGTAAAAAAATAATAATAAAAATAAGAGAGAGAGAGAGAGAGAGAAGAATCAAATTCTCTTCTTGACAACAATTGAACAAATTGTCAATCTTAAAATTAAGGTGTGCTACTAAATCCAACAAACTTTCGTATTTCATCGAACATAAAACCTCCATAGCTGAAAGCATTCAGAACTCAAAATGAGAGAACGAATCGGATTCTCTTCTTGATAACAATTGAACACATTGACAAGCTTAACAATTAAGATGCAATACTTAATCCAAACGCATTTCTGAGTCCTCCATCGCGAAACTCATTCACAAATTTCTTTTTTTTTTCTTTTTCCCCTTCCCCCATTTTACATTTCTAACCAACCAAACGGAAAATTCCACTAGGGATTACCGATTTCCTCTGACGAAGAGCTCGTGATCAGAGCGATCGCTGAGAGCGGCGCCGGACGCGTCGAAATCGTCGGCTTCGTCTCGCTGTCGAACGACTTCGGGGTCGAAGAGGAAGTAATCGCACTTCTCGGTGAAGTCGTCGGCGGGTTTGCCGTCGAGAGCTTCGGCGATCAAGCCGTAGGGCTTGAACTCGCCGAGCACCGTGAGGCGACGAACGCCGATCGACATTTTCCGGCGAGAGGAGCAACACGACTATACGAGGAGTTTGGGTAGGCGGATTGGGAGACCGGCTGTGCGGGAGAGACTCCCGCTCTTTTTCTTAGTTTGTTTTTTGGTTTTTTCTCCTTTTTTTTTCCTGCTTTCAAAAAGGCTGAGACGTTAGCGCCATTTGAAACCCTAGAGCTTAGGGATAGTTCTGTTCGGCCATGTGGACCAAGGTTTAGGAAATTGCAGAAAATAGGTATACATTTTAATTTATGTTAGTAAATAACTAATTTATTAATGTATAAAAATTAACAAGTTTTTTATATTTTAAATTTTTTATTTTTTTTATTTTTTTAATTTTACTCTTTTTTTATTTTTTCTCTTTTTGCACTCTCTTTCTAGATCTCTCTCTTCTCTCTATTTGTCATTTCTGGGTATGCTTTTCTCTCTCTTATCGTCAACCATGAATTTAAAATTTACGGTATAAAATCAAAATTTATCAACAGAACATACATTGTGTTTCTTCTTATTAAATCATGAATTTATAGTGTAAATCGAGAGTTTACTATCGTAACACAAATTTATGTTCTTTTGTAATCCTAGATTTATATAGTAAATTCAGAATTTTACTAATATAAAATAAACATTTTTTGTTCTGCTCGTAAATTCAGAATTTACCATGCAGTAAATCCATAATTTACCATCAGAATACAAATTGTGCTATGCATAAATCTTAGATTTATAATATAAGTCTAAAATTTACCATCATAATAAAATTTTTGTTTCTTTGTAAATCCTAAATTTACTATTAAAACACGTGTTGTGTTTGTAAATCCAGAATTTACTGTTACTAGCTATATTAACTTTATTAATATAAGATAAACATACTTTAGTTCTACTCATGAATCTAATATTTATTAGTATATAAATTTGATTTATACCATCAGAGCACATATTATTATTCTTAAATTTTGGATTTACAATGTAAATCTAGAATTTATTATCACAACATAATTTTTATTCCTTCGTAAATATTTACCATCAGAACACTAAATTAAGTAAATAATAAATTTTAAAACTATTTAAAATAAATAACAATTTACGTGATAAATAATTCATTTACGACTAGTAAAAAATAACTTACGTAGTATAAAAATCTTTATGTATATGGAAAACATCTTTTTACCAGTCATAAAAAGAAAATTTACGTGGAAAAAAAATATTTTTACTAATCATAAATGAACTATTTACATAATAAATTATTCATTTACTACGTAAATTGTCATTTACTTTAAATAATTTTAAAATTTATTATTTACTTAATTTATTTTTATAAATTTACTATTTACTACGTTTTCCTTTTTCTGGTAATGTTTTCACCCATGCGAGGCCTAAATTATAGTTTTTAATTTGAGGACCACATATATATAAAAAACAAACCTTATTTATTTGAAATTAAATATTACTTTTAAAATTATACTTTTATTTATAGGCAAATATACTTATATTTTGCTATTTCTCTCGGTAGGCTCATGGAATCCCACTTGAGTCCTTGACTACAACTTAGCTTTATCAGCAAACAATTGTCAATGTTTGATTTGATAATTGACAACTATATTTTTTTCACAACGTCAAAAAAGTTAATTTTTTAAATAAATAAAAAAAACCTATGATTTAAGTTTGAAATCCCTTGGCTTTTGAATAAAATTTTTGCATTACATAAAATACATCTAACAATGATCCTAAGCTCTAAAAAATTCCCTCTCACAAAATCCATTATAGATCCTTTACATGTTTCGTTTATATAAAAAGCAATATCGGTTTAAAAAAAAAAAAAAAAGCAATACCAGATCTAAATAAAACATTACAACTTTAGCCAAAAATAATAATACATAATCTCAACCGCCAATATTGATCATCGGACAGTGCGTAAATTTAAGGCCCTGTTTATATTCTTCTTAATAGCCGGCTGTCCTCTTGGTTCGTTGTATGGTTTTCAATCTGATACTTGTGCATGTTATTTCATCGTTTTGTAATTTGATAATAACATCATTCTTGTTGTGTGAAAAAATGTGTGTTGACACGTCGGACAATGATCATGCTCCACGTGGCCCAAAACCTGACAACTCAGGTACCCGTCGACGCTTAAAGCTCATCTCTCCCTCCGCCATTTGGTGAAGAGGCCACCCGTATGGGCCGTTTCGCGCAAACCGTCGACCTTGTATGCAGTCAAGGCCCGTGTAATCTGTTGGCCACAAACGGTCCATCATGGGGTCGGCCTCAGGCAGAAGTCACGATTAGTCAGGTGTAGCATAGGCACAGGGGGTAGAACACAAGAATATGGGTCTACGTCCTGAGAAAGGTCTCTGAGGTGACAAGCTTGAGATCCCGAGGTTGCGTCTGGGTTTGGAGAAAATCAGTAGCGCAGTAAATGATTACAAGTCACTAAACCGCCTGGAACGGACCAATGGAAATTATAGAGGATCTGCAGAGCCGTAGTAGGGGACAAATTGGATGAGTGAACAATCCAAAAGGCGCTGACAAGCTACGGTATAGGCAAATGGGATAGTAGGTCACTTGAGAGGAACCGTCAAAAAGTCTCAAAAGCAGCCCGTCCAAAGGTGGTGTTCATACGTAATCTGTAAGCTATAAATGGAGCAAAGCCCCAGAAAGAAGGAGATATGGTTTTGATGTAACTCGAGAAGAACAAAAGAGAAATAGAATATGCAGTGGACGTAGCTTTTTCTTATGGAGTGAACTACTATAAATCTGTGAGCATCCTTCCCTTACGTTTTCAAGCGATACGTCTAACAACATACCTCAAACGCAAACACCATCACTAGAATATCCGATAAAATTACAAATTTTAACCGGTAACCCAACGGACCACCAAGGGATAATCCGGTAAAGTCTTGTTGACAAAAATCAACCGTCAACAATTCTTATATGTAAAAACAATCATATACAAAAATCGGAGATTTAAATAGCTTTTTTTTTCTTTTCTTTTGTCTAGTTGTCGTCCCTTCAAATTATTCTTCCTTGTTTTTTTTTTTTCTCTTTATATGATACTTAATAAATTTATAATTATTATGATGACGACGATGAAATTTCTAGGTGTAGCGAGATATGGCACCAGAATACATTGATCTCATGGTTCCCGATCCCTATTTACCCAATCAATTTCCTACAGAATATCGTGAGGATGATATTTGCTATAAATATGAAATCATTGAATCTGAGATGTGATTTCATTTTTTTAGTATTAGTCATGCGTCTATTTCATAAGTTCAAATTGTTAATCAAACTTTTTACTACAAAATTTTCTCTCATAAAATTTAAATTTCTATTCAAATGTTATTTTAAAATGGAATGTTGTTGCTTGCGCTTTTTACAAATAATAATATTGTTGTGAATTCTTTTAAGGTTTTGCTGTTGATCACTTTCCTCCTAGCCACCGAAGCGAGACACACTAGCAGCACACTACTACAATTTGGGCTATTTGTGACAACAATTGTCATCACAAATAAGTGAATGTTGATGGTGACATGTCGTCGCAAATATTTTCGTAAAACTGAAAAAATATTGTCGTCGCTAAAACCTCATTCATCGTCGCAAATATTTACTTGGCGCATGATCTTGTCTGGCGTAAACATTTAGCGCTAAAATAGCATTATTTACAACGACATGTCACCGTAAATAATTAACTATTTATGACGACACTTGTCGTCGCAAATAAAATTTAATTTATTTATTTTCTCTAGAGCAAAAAAGATTATTTTGGCGGGTGACAAAAGCTTTTTACGACAACATTAATATGTGTCATCTGAAAAAGTGATTTTGTATTCCCTCAATAAAATAAAAGGCGGGGGAATTGGGCGGGTCCCCAAAAATTATTTGCGACAACATTATAGGTGTCGACGTAAATAAGAATTCCAGAACCTTCCTTCCATAACATGTGTCATCGCAAATAATGTAACTATCATCGCAAATAAGTTTAAGTTATATTTGTGACGACTAGTCGTCGCAAATATTTTTTCTGTCATCGCAAAAAACTCTGTTATATGCCTACGAGCAGAGCCTCCACCTCCATTTCTTCAGGCTTCTCTCTCTCTCTCTTTCTCGGCCTCTCACTGGTTTCTCCGGTTTTCTAACTCCAAACTCTCACAATCTCCTTGTAGTCTCTTCAAAATCAACAATATTATAAGTTTTATTTGTTTTTCCATTCAAAAAATCCCAAAATCTCGCTGTCAACCGCCGCCGCCGAGGAAGTTCGCCTCTACCGCCGCCCTTTGCCCATGTTTATCTTTCCGTTTTCAACCCCCGTTTCAGTAGGTTTGAATTTTGTAAGTTTTTCTATAATTATTGTATTTTTTTAGTTTAAAATGTATGAGTTTTTTGTTATTTGAATTATGTATAATTATGGATTATAAATCTTGAAGTTTGATTTATAGATTTTAGCTTTAGTATATAATTTGGACTATATATTGAATTTTAGATTATGAATTTTGAGATTGTTAAAATTTGATATTGAGATTGTTGAAATTTTAAGATTATAATTTGATTTAGGTTGAAATTAAAAGTTTTGATAATTGTTCTGGGTGGCACATCTTACAGTTATGGTGTGTTGAAATCTTTTAAAAGCTGTTTTTTTACAGATTTGAATTTTTAGATAATAAGAAAAATGTGTCGTTATGATGCCGAAATTTTATTAAAACCTATTAATTTTAAGAATTTAATTAATAAGAATTAATTATATTAATAGAAAGAAAATTAAAAATTAATTATAAACTAATTAACTTGTTCATAAAATTTGATAAAGCTTATAAAATTGAAACATGAAATGTTAAACTTTCTTTATGAACGTGATTATATAGTCACAAGAAAACATGAAGTATGATTATATGTGTTATTATTTTTATAGTCAAGATGCCAATTGACAAGAGTTGGATATATCTGAAAAATCAGTTGGATGATCTGTATTGGGAAAGGTTGTCTGCGTTTATCAATATTGCCAAAGGCTATGTTAATGAAAGTGGTTGTGCAAGTTGTTCGTGTTGGAGGTATTTAAACTATAAGTGTTTTCCAATAGAAACAGTTAGAGCACAGATACACCAATATGGTTTCAATACTTTATATACAACGTGGTATGACCATGGCAAAGACGATGTTGCGACCAATCCAATAAATGAATCAGTTGACAAGATGGTTACAGTTTTACATGATGTTGTTAGAAATAACTCTGATCATGATATGCCGGACGAAGTAGAAGCCGAGGTGGTAGGTGATGTGCAACACGATGAATTTAAGGAGTTATTATCTGAGCTCGAGTCGGCGTTGTATCCAGGGTGTACTAAGTATTCGTCATTGAATTTTTTGGTGAAACTCATGCATTTAAAGGTGCTGTACAAATGGCCTAATGAGTGTATGAACTCTGTTTTGAAGCTTTTGAAAGATGCATTTCCTAAAGGGGTTAAACTTCTAGATTTGTATTACGAGGCGAAGATGAAATTGGGTAAACTCGCTTTGGGCTACAAAACAATACATGTCTGTAAGTATGATCGTATGTAATTCTAGAAGGAGAATGTTGATCTACAGGTTTATCCAATATGTAACACCAGTCGTTGGAAGAGTAAAAAAATAAAAGGTAAAAAAGTACCTTAGAATGTATTACGGTATTTTCCTTTGAAGGATCGATTGAGGCGTCTGTATAGCTCGCGTCACACTGCAAAGGAAATGACATGGCACATGCGGGGGCGTTCGAAGGATCCAAACTTAATGCGTCATCCAGTTGATGGTATGGAGTGGAGAGATTTAGATATAAAGTATCTTGAATTCACTCGTGAACCAAGAAAAGTTCGATTAGGTTTAGCTACTGATGGATTTAATCCTTTCGGAAGTATGAGCTTATCATATAGTATGTGGCCGGTGGTTCTTATTGCTTACAATTTACCTCCTTGGTTATGCACTAAGGATCCCTACAAGATGATGACACTATTGATTCCCAGCCTAAATGCCCTTGGAAAGGATATCGAGGTATTTTTGCGATCACTTGTTGATGAACTTAAAGAGCTATGGGAAGAGGATCACAGCCTCCACCTAATCCGATGAGACTCCCGGCACATTATCAGTCAGGTATTATACGTTATAACACATACTCTCAAAACTTGTTACTTGTCGAACTCTCTATAATCAAATTTCGTTATTTTTATTTTCTTACAGTTCTGAAGCCGACATCTCGACGTCGGTCTAGTCGAGGAGTAGCTATAGGTCGAGATATAGTGGAAAAAGTATAAAAAGATGGGAAGCTTTTTGTCCTGTTTGACGAGACAAGTTCGTGGAAGGTGATTGGCGAAAATGCCAAATATTTTGACAGTGTTGTCTGCTTGCACACAAGAGATATATGTGACTCATACTACAATGCCTGGAAGGACGTGCCTGAGGAGCACAAAAGGAGGATTCAAAATCGCATGTTGGTATCTATTTGAAACAAAATTTGTTCTAAAAATTTTTAATTGTGGATACAATAAGTAAGATATATTTGTTGACTTTTTAATGTATTCCAGGATTGGTTTAACCTCGACTATAACGGTGACAACGGCATCATTAGAGATGTAGTCGACCATGAAGCCAGTAAATGTTACAAGGACTGGAAGACTACCTTGCACAAACACTTCCAGAAGATGGGAGGGGCAGAAAATGAGGATTTTGTCAGGCAAAATCCTCCTAAAAACTTGAGGAGAAAAGAGTAATGGAGATTTTACTGTGATCGTTTTACGTCCCTTACTTTTCAGGTTCAATTTCATTATGTCTTCTTACTTTTGATTAATTGGTTTATTTAATTATTAAGTATGTTACTAATTCATCTATGATCATTACTAGAAAAAATCTGCTACAAATCAACAAAACCGTGGTAGTCAAAAGTGGTATAACTTCCATAGTAGAAAGTCATACTTTCAGCATCTTTTCGATAAGGTAATACTAATTTGCATACTTGTTAAGTTTTTGTCACTTTGGCTTAATAATTATTCTAGCACGTTCAACTTGATTAGGCAAATCCCGAGACCCAGGAGCTAAGATCATTAATTGACAATTGGGGTGACATGCACCGTCATGGATAGAATTTTATCAATCCAGAGGCAAAATAGGCATTTGTAAGTAAATTTTAAACTTATTTCTTTTTCATATTTAACATAACATATTATACTATTTTTATTCATTTTTATTTCATTTACCTTTGCAGGCTCAGATGGCGGTGCAAAGAACCACGCAGATGACACTGTCTGCTGGGGAAGGTTCATCCACGGCGGTCAATGAAGAGGGAATTATGTCCCAAGTCTTGGCCAAGCGCAGAGGACATACTAAAGGAGTGGGACCGACACTGACACAGAGGAATCGATCAAGCGCTTCCACCTCATCATCTGCTTCGCAATCAGACTGGTCATCTTCGGTTAATTTGCCCCAGCATGTCCAAAACTGGCTGAACAATCTCTACATCGGCAATGCAACATGTTCGACAACTAGTAGATCATGATGGAAGTCATGCGCTCAATTAATCCCAACATCAACTTTTTGCCAGTTAACCGTCCCCGACCGTTGGTTCCTTCGCCGCCTGAGCGAAATGAAGAAGACGAGAATGAGGACGACGATGCTGCTAATTTAGGAGATTAAAATATCCATTTTTATTTTTCTTATTATCAATACTTTTTAGTATTTCTTGATTAATTTACTTTTTAAGACGTATTTTATTATTGTGTTGACTATTTTATATCAATTATACTGTTCTATTTTATTATTAAATTTTTTTCAAATTAATATTTTTATTAATTAATATTATTAGGAAAGTATGGAAAAAAAGAAAATACTATTTGCGATGACATATCTAAAGCGTTGTCGCAAATAGTTTAGATTACTAGCGACAACGGTTTAGTCGCAAAAGGTTTAAACACTTTTGCGACATCATCAATAACATATTCGACGAAACATTTGTGACGACTTATTCGCGACGACTGTCGTCGCAAATATATTTGTGACGACATTTCAAAACTTTATCGTCGCAAATATATCATTTGCGTCTAACTTTTTACGGTGACTAATTTACGACGACATGTCGTCGCAAATATAATATTACTGATGACAACGTACTCTTTTGCAACGACATTTAGTCGTCGCAAATAAACTTTTTTGTTGTAGTGGCAGCTCATACTGCTGTTTAAAAATTCAACGAACTTAAGTTTTGCCTTTTTTGTTTATACTACCTGATTTGAAATTTTATTTATTAAGCTAGCTCTTTTTTGTTTCCTTCCCAAATTAATTCAAGAACATTTGCACTAGCAATATGCAATTTATTAGATTGCCAAAACCATCAAACATAGATGACACCTGAATTAGTGATGATTAATTGTTGTTGTTGTCTATTCAGATTCAGGGTATGTTTAGTACTGATTTTTGGAGCCCAAAATCAATTCTTTAGCCAGTCACAACTGAAATTTGTGTTTAGTAAAAACTATAAAAAGTGATTTTTAAAGAATTTTTGAAGAATTTTTTAAGAATTTACAGTTAAAATCAGAAGCAGTCCAAATGCAACTTTGACTTTTAAATTGTGCGGCAATCACCTTGAAGTACAATTAATAAAACTTTTATAATACCCATAATACATTTAGAATCAATACTTGTATAATTACAGTTTACTAAATTACTTTTTATAACAGCTATTTTTTGCAGCATAACTAACAATAATTTTTCTAAACTCAAGAGTACTATTAAACTGGCCCTTAGATAGAGAAAACACATAGTTATAGGTTTTGTCTTTCCTTTTAATGTGCTTCTTTGTTTAAGCATTCAAGAACCCAACTTTGAATAGTTAGATTCGCTTGCAATTATTACCCTCATGTTTTTAATTTTATTTCCCGTCTATAATTTTTACACAGGGGGCTGATTTGGACTTGGTCAGGGTTGTTAGAGGAAATTTTATCCCAGATTTTTTTGAGATGACGTATTTTTTTACATTGGAATGCTCAGACAGTCGCTTCTGTGAAGCTAAGGTCTCTACGAATGATGAATTTGATTATGATTAGTTCCCCCTTGGAGATTTTTAGGCCTGCAAAGTATTACAAACGGTAACTGAACGCATATTCTGCCACTAATTATTTACTTTTTGGTACTTAAAAGTCTTGTGATGTACAATATTAGATCATTTTTATTTCCAATCTATATGTCAATTCTTCATTCGTTCATTTCATGTTGAGAATTCCTTGGTGGTATAGGCTTTGTATTGTTTTTATTTATTTGTCACCCGTCCTTGCCAACTTGAATTTTCTACATGACTCCATCTTTATATAGCTAGGTTTTTATGTTTTATGTTCCTCCGTATTTCTTTTCTTGTTCTAGTCCAAACTCAGAGTGTGTTCATTTGCACAATTCAAGTCGTATTCATTTGCACAATTCAAGTCATGATTTTAGTAGTATATGTGAAAGAAAAATATTGTAGCAAAAAAATTGAGAGGATGTTTGGTTCATGGATTCAGAACTATTCTCAATTTACGTGTATTTTTTATGAGAAAAAACACTGTAGCAAGCCACGAACTATCATCCGAACCATAGTACGGATCCTTGCTCCAAACGCACCATAAATTTGAATTTATGTGAAAGAAAACACTATAACAATATAACTTGAGTCATGACTTGAATTATAAAGAACAAGACCGTTTACTTCTCTATGGTGGTTGTCTAATTTTAATGCAATATTTGCTTTTAATTTTACGCAATCCTTATACCTATAGGAAGTATATGTTATTTTTATTGGGCGTTTTGCAAATTAGTTGTCTTTTGTAATGTAATCAAGTAGGGGAGACAAAAAGGAAAAAAAAATGATTGAGAGGTCTCGTTGAGCACACGAGGATGTAGAAACGCATGTAGAATGACTTCATATAGGTCTTTATGTTTAAAATTTTTTTAAAAATTTCCCCCATGAGATAAGGGCTAATTTGATGCGATAAGGTCATAATTACCCTTATTAAACAGTCAGGTAAAAGAAACTATTTAAAATTTTAACTATGATTTTAATTTGACCAACATTGCAATGAATTTTAAAATTTAGAGAGTAAATTACTAAGATTAATAGTTAAAGGACCAATTTACTAAATGTGTAAAGTTGAGGGGATGTCCGTATAAAAAAGCCCTATAATTATGTTTCACCTGAGCCCGAGGTAAACAAACGTGATTTTTTTAAGATAAAAATTAAAAGAATTTTTCTCAAAAACGTCCGCCTTTCATTCAAACATTCGTTTCATTTTTCTATCTACAGAAAATCCTTAAAATACTTATCCTCCTCACTTTCTTATACATCACTAATAGATTTATTGTTGTGACGTACCATCCTGGATACATTGAAAATTGTCTATAATTTAGGAGTATTTTTAAAATCAATCATTGAAATATAAGTACTAATTAATAAAAAAAACAATATGATTAAGATATCTGTTGTGTGGGAAAATATGCGCTGCCACGTCAGTGCGAGAGGGCGGAGCCTCAAGGGGCGTTCGAACGGCCGACCCCTCCAAGGAGGAGAGGCCTCCGAACGGCCGACCCCTCCAAGGAGAAGAGGCATCCATTAAGCAGGTTCTTGAATCTGCCAGGAGCCCCAAGGGGGATCCAAACGGCCGACCCCTCCAAGGAGGAGAGGCCTCCATTAAGCAGGTTCTTCAATCTGCCAGGAGCCCCAAGGGGCATCCGAACTGCCGACCCCTCCAAGGAGGAGAGGCCTCCATTAAGCAGGTTCTTAAATCTGCCAGGAGCCCCAAGGGGCATCCGAACGGCCGGCCCCTCCAAGGAGGAGAGGCCTCCATTAAGCAAGTTATTAAGGTCGACCCTTTGTACCGTCGACCATTTGTACAGCCGACCGCGCAAACATGGGTTCACGTCCCCAGAAAGGCCCCTGAGTGGACAAGGGAGTTGTGTCTTGGTTTGAAGAATGTCAGTAATAAGCATTAATTACAAGCCTCTAAACCGCCCTTTAACGAACGATGGAGAATTAAAGGAGAATCTGCAGAGCCGTAATAGGAGAAACTGGATGAATGGACAGTCCAAAAGCTGTTAGCAGGCTATGGGTCTAGGCCCATATAGTAGTAGGCACTCAAGTGGGTAGGCCTACAGAGAAAAACCACTCATGAAGAAAACCTTGGCTATAAAAGGGGGGAAAGTCCCGAACAGGAGGGGGCTCTCTCTTCCTCACTCTACATGTAATTAATAGTCAGAGAAAATATATGCGAAAACACAGTGGATGTAGCTCTTCATTAACAGAGTGAACCACTATAAACTTCATGTGTCCTTTCATTTAGAAATTACATTCATATTTCCTACACCACTTAGTTTACACGAATAGTTCATAAACATTATTTTCAGTATATAACCAGTATTAGGCCGGAAACCCAACAAGATACCAAGAGGTATTCCGGCGTAACCATGTTGATGAAATTTCACCGTCAACAATTGGCGACTCTACTGGGGACCGAACCCATAATCTCTGGTTAACGTATTGGCCCCCGACGACAAAGAAGTAATCAACAATCATGCCTCCAAGAAGAAGGGAAACCACCATCAATCGGACCAGCAAGATGGAGGAAAACCTCACGCATCTAGCAAATGATGGGAGGGGAGAAAATCAACCCCCGGTAAGGAATGAAGCTCCACCCCCACTGCCCCCCCGGATATGCCACAGCTTGACCTGGTGAAGATGTAGGCACAGCTAAATACTCTGATCGACTTGGTGCGGGGACTAATGATCGTTGTCGAACGATTGGACGGGAAAAACTCTATGCCGCCTCTAGAAGATGCCCCGAGACCACCGAAAGCTGCCATGGCTGGGAACCAGAATCCTGGTGACCACCAAGGTGCCCCGGAAGGGATCGAGGACAGTAAAAATATCATAGGCAACGAGAGGCCTCGACCGTCTCAATCCCTCGACAGCCATTAAAGGGCCGCTAGACGCCGAGCCCGTGGAAACAGAGTAGCCGGAGGCTTGAAAAACCCTGAAGCGCCACCGCAGAACCCGGAAAGAAATATCCCTAGAGATTCGGGGTCGGTACAAGAGGGCGGAGATTCAAGGGGCGTTCGAACAGCCGACTCCTCCAAGGAGGATTCAACCAAAGATTCATTATAGTAGGAAATAAATCGGCAGGCAAAAAAAAGAGGCGCTAAAACAAAACCTCAACCTAGCTTGAGGCAGTCCAAAGGACAGCATCGACCTGGGGGGTAGATGTTGTGTGAGAAAATATGTGCTGCCACGTCAGTGTGAGAGGGCGGAGCCCTAAGGGGCGTCTGAACAGCCGACCCCTCCAAAGAGGAGAGGCCTCCGAACGGCCGACCCCTCCAAGGAGGAGAGGCCTCCATTAAGCAGGTTCTTAAATCTGCCATGAGCCCTAAGGGGCATCCGAACGGCCGACCCCTCCAAGGAGGAGAGGCTTCCGAACGGCCATCCCCTCCAAGGATGTTTGAGCGATTTAGTTTAGGTGGTTTGAGCTTAAGACAAAAAAAGTATGCAATAATTTATAAAAAATTATAAAATTGTTAAACCGTAAAAATAAAAATAAGATTCAAGTTTACAATATATAACTCAAAAATAGTAAATGTATAAAAGTTCACCATTTAAAGTTTGAATACAAACCAACATAAATAGAATATTGTGTATTTTAAAAGTACAGAACTTTTACTATGACTAATAAAGACTAAAATAAATATAAAACAATATTTTAAAAATTAAAAAATTATATATGTATATTTTTAAGTAGATTATTGGATGGTTTGAGTGGTTTAGGGAGTTTAAACCACATACCAAACCGCTCAAAAAAATTACATTATACAAAAGGCTTATTTATAAAGAATTCTAATAAACTATAAAATAACCATTACCAAAAACAAAAAACAATAACTTATCAAAAAATATAAAATAATAACTTTCTCAAAACTAATTTAAATCAATTACCCAACACTTACATACCCATAAATGCATGGATTTTTACGCAATCAAATAATATTGGAAGAATAAGAACAACCATGTCTTAAAATACACATAGAATATAGATACATTAAATTTTAAACGATTTTCTTAATTTCAAGTGTCCATAACATGTGGATATTTATAAGTTGATTGGCTTTCTTCTTTCTACGTTTTCCATACGACGTTTCTTTTCAACTGTCCATAACATGTGGATATTTATAAGTTGATTGGCTTTCTTCTTTCCATGTTTTCCATACGACGTTTCTTTTCAAGTTTCGATAAAGCAAGTAGTCGATTACTAATATATGAATACTGAGTTCATGATTTATTCCTTATCTGGCTCTTATTTTCCTTCTATTTCTGTCTCTTTTAACTGCATTTATTCTATTCTCCTCTCAAATTCAATCTCTTTACTATAATTTCCATCCAATCAATAAATCAATAACGCAAAAGGAGGGTAGGAAATAGGGGTGGGCGAGCCCCATCCCATTCACATCCTAACACAAAATGTTGTTGTATAATATCTTTAAAAAAAAAAGAAAAAAGAAAGTAGTGATTTAACTATTGTTTAGAAAAAATCTCTCATTTAGATTAAATACATTATTTGCTTATAACCACAATTTATGTTCACCCAAAGGCGAAAAAGCCAAGTGTCAAAAAAAAAAAAAAAACTCTCACATACAATCACATTTAACTTTTTTACTACAGTAAAAAACTCTCACATAAAATTACATTTCAACTTGAATTAAAAACTCGAATCAGCGAACTAAACGGGCCCTAAAAAAGTCTTTCGAATTTACCTTTTCATACGTAATAAATTTCCTCCATTTTGGAGTGTAGGCATTTTCGTTCCATTAAGTTACATTTTAAGATTTTAACTACAGACTTGCTCGAATTACTCTTGGGTGTATTAGATATGGGGTAATCTTAAAAATAAAAATGTAAAATTTTCAAATTCTCATATTTAATATAATTATTAGATTTTTTTAAAATTCGTTCATATTCTTTTATAAAATTTGAGTTTAAATTCGAGTTTGGGGCTAAATTCGAGTTCAAGTTTCTCCTTCAACTCAAGTTTATAAACTTGAACTCAAGTTAATGAACAATATTTTTTCTATTATTAAAAATGTCATAACTTTTTCGTTTTAATTCTGATTGAGATGATTTTTTTTATGCATTCACAACGAAAAGGCGAATAAAACCTCACCCATATATCTTATTAAAATTTTTCATCACTATTGAATTTTTATTAAAATATTATTTAAATATAAATTTAAGTTTTGACTCATCCAAACACAAACTCAAAAAGATTCTCAATTTAAATCATAATTCAAATGTACATATCTAAATACAAACTCAAATTATAACTTTAAATTAAATTATAATTTAAATTTAATTTAAAATCATCACTCAAATCACCTTAACTAAAAAATGTAAAAGAACAACCCTTGCGAAAGGAATCTCGATACCATGAAAATAATTAAAAAAACAACATTATCAAATCAATGATTCACCAACAGACCAGCAACTCCTTCCCTTCCCCACCACCAACGCTACAGACCCGCCGTTGCAGAATAAGGTCGTCGCTACTACCCATTGTCATTGCATCCCACCGCCGTCGCAGCCCATCACGACTGGAGCCTTGCAGTGTCGCATATCCCCACTCCAACAACCCCACTGTTAAATGCGCTCATCTGCACCTATCCTCGCCGGAAGGCCGCGAATCACCAACCGGAGCCCTTAATCACCACCCATCCTCATCTACAGTAGCGATTGCCTCGTCTCCATCCTCACTGTTGCCGATCCGCTAAACTCAGCCCCTCCCAAATCAAGAGAGAGAAACGTGTTTTTTATTTTTTGTTTTTTTAATAAACTTCTCCTGGAGAAAGAATAAGAGGCGTCATATGTTTATTTTTTTAAGTTTATTTGTTTATTTTTTCATAATTTTTAAAATTTAGCACCAAATTTATTAAAATTTTTAATATTTATTCTTTATAATATTTTTTAAAACTAAGGTGTAAAAATTATAATTGAAAATTATAATAACTCAATTAAATAAAATTTAATTTAATTTAATACCATTTAAAATTAATTTTATAAAAAAAATTACATTGTATTATTATGCACAACTAAAACCATAAAATAACATTCTTAAAAATTTAACAAAAAAATTTCTACGCAAAATTAAACATGATAATTTAAATTTCTAAAGAATCATATCACCCACTATCACTTTTATTCACTTTCTAAAGAATCATATCACCCACTATTACTTTTATTCACTTTCTTAGATATTTAATTTCTAACTATCACTTTCATTCACTTTCTTAAATATTTAATTTCTATTGATTATTATGTATTTAATTTTTATTAATTATTGTATACCAAATGCATACCAAACGCTCCTTTAAGACGCTCCTTCTAAGAGAAAGTCTCCTTAAGAGAAAGTCCCGATCGACGGGTTTTAGGTTTATCTTTCGACTGTTTTTGTTTTACTTTTTAAAGATTTTTTTATTGTTTCTTTCTTGTATGCAATGGAATTTTGCAAATCCCATAGTGGATCATCAAAAATATGAACTTCATAATTATAATTTAATAAAGGATAAAAAAATAAATATCCCTGCTTTCTTTTTTTTTTCCGTTAAAAAAAGGGGCATGGCGTTTCAAGATTTATTCAACCTCGACAGCTATTCATGAAACTTGCCGTTTTTTATATATAAGACGGGTTTATAATTCGTTTTAAAATGATTTTATTTTTTATATGAAAATAAAAATAAAAATATTTTTAATTTTAAACATAAATTATTTTTAAAAATAGATTTAATAATTTCATCAAAAATTATTTTTAATATAAAAAATTTATTAATGTCTCACTCAGAGAAAATAAAAACAAAAATAAAAAATGATTAAAAAATATTTTTTATTTTTTTCTCATTTTACACTAAACTAAAAAATCGTTTTTATTTTTATTTTTTATCTTTATTGTGTTAAACGCCGTTTCTCAAAAAACGTAAAAAATAATAACGGGATCAATTCTAAACACGGCAGCCAGCCACCATAGTGTCTTAATTTTTATCTACATACATATACACAATATATATATATATATATATATTTGAGAGCACAAACCAATGGGCAAAATGGTTGTGCAATTCTTGATCGTTGAAAGCATTTGAAAATTGAAACGACCTAATCAAAGAAAGCAGACGCCGCCAATATTTAAATCTACTATTACCACTTCCTTTCCAAAATAAAGGTCAAACACAGAAGAACCACTACTACATGACTTAAAAAGACTAGAACGTAGCAACCACGCATGCATGAACAAAAGCATTAGCTACGCTCTCTCTCTCTCTCTTTTACGACGACCCAGACTCGAAAATTACATGAAGACTAACACGTACGTGACATGACACTGCTAAAACATGACCTGATCTAGTAAAAGAAAGTACAGACAACGTCGTACACAAAACCAACGACGTTATTATTCTCATAAACCCATGCATGCATGACGTCGGATACATGCATATTGATCGTATATATATAGAAACAAAACGAAACGACGACGTTCTAAGGTGGCTTAGCTTTTAGTCCTGAACTTGGACTCGTCGATGGGGATGCCCTCGCGCTGTGCACGCTCCTCCGAAGACTCCTCGCTGGTGCTCAACCCACCCTTGCGCCCCATTTCCTGATACCCTCCTTTGCCCAGCTGCTCCTTCCTCGTCTGCCCTCCTCGGCTCCTCCCTAATTCAAATTAACTCACTAGTGACATAAATATACGAGTAGATACACACACACACACACACACACACACACACACATACTTGTGTGTCAAAATGTAAAATAGTACAAGTGAGATATGAAATAAACCGGATATGCATACCTTTTAGCTGAATATATATATATACACATATACATACATATACTATGTAGGTAATGTGTTATCTGTAATTATCTGTGTAAATACGTGTTTTTAATGGTTATGTTTTTATTTGTGACTCTTTTATGGTTATGACTTTATTAGTTACTATTAGTTACTATTGATTGGTGGTTACTATTGATTTAATGACGTGATGTAATAAATTAATTGTCATAAACTCCTTTAGTTAACTATGTAATTTGTTACGGTTGGATTAATATTTTATAGCTAAAAGAATGGTTGTTATTGAAAGATAAATATGATAATTAATAAGTAAATATTGAAGTAGCCACCGAAACTAATATAATTAACCTTCAGCGAGGTGCTCTTGGGCTTCGAGGCTTTTGCCGCCAGTGCCACCAGGGACGACGGTCTCACCCTGCTTGGCCCTGGCGTCGAGTTCTTGCCTGCTCAGGTCTTGCTGATTCGAAGCCATCTCTCTTACTGGAATCACTCTTCTTACGATCAAATGTTGTTGTTGTCGTCGTCGTTAGATTAATGATGAGGTACTACGCAGGTTATATGTAAGTTTCTTAACTATGATCTGATGATTATAAAACGACGTATACTTCATGCCTTTTATAATCCACCACAACAAGTTGAGAAATATTTTTTTTTCTCTTTTTTTTTTATAAGAGAGAAAAGGGCACAGCTTGTGGGAGCGGTTGACAAGTGTGGGAGTGACGAGTCAAGAAGGGGAAGAGCTGCTGGACACGTGGAGGACTATGGTTTTGAAAGGAATGACACGCTTACACGATGCCTTTTGCCGCTACTCAAAACGACACGAAGGACCCCCACTCGAACGACACGTCAATATTTCATTTGTCTCTTTTGTTTCAGTTCCAGTGCCGATTGGTGAGAAGATTGGAGATGCAAAATATATTTGTTTAGATAAAACTAGTGGAATTCCCGCGCGTTGCTGCGGTATTTGATGTTGTATCATATAAAAGAGTTTTTATTATTCTAAATATAGTTACAAAGATATGTATATATATAAAATGTCTATTATTATTACAAACGTAGTTCTAAATATATATAGATATAGTATCATAATTGGAAATATATTTATATATACATTGTAATAGAGTAACGCCTATCAGATTCAATACGCTATCTTTTTTAACTGCAAAATAGAAATGTTAGGAAATCATAATAAGTCAATACAATATATAAGTAGCTTGATAAAGTATTTATATAGATAATGTATAATAGAAGATGTAAAAAAAAAATTTATTATCTTTTCTTTTGCCGTTTTGTAGAAGATTCTTTTGATTTTGATTCAGAGCTAAAATTAGAAAAAACTATTTAGATGTATATTTAGAAACGTTTAGAATAATTTTTATAGTAAATATATTTTATCTTGCGCCTGATCTTTTGAGAATTAGAGTTTGTGGATTGATTGTCATTGGTGATGATATAAGTGATGGACTTGTTTGTTCATGGCTGAAATGAAAATAAAAAAATTATTTTATATATTTATGTTGTTGGCATACTTTTTGGTGGTAAAGGAGATTGAATGTCTTCAAATATTTTAAATGCAACAACTGATATTTGGTGGCCCCTTTGTTGAAAGTAGACTTGGAAGATTTTTATTTGTCCACGGAGCAGATCGATGATTGGTGGAATTACATATGGATCAGTATATCCTTCGTCAATGGTTAGTGCAAAACATGGCCTTTTAATTAGTGCCTGTGTTGTTTTGCCAAATATAGTAATATTCATATCTCCAGTATTATCTTCAATTTCGATATTTAATTTGTACCTATAATATATATATATAGTATAAATATGGTAATTTACCATGGAGATGGCATTGTCTTGATATGACCATGACTATCACACCACCAACCAATTCTTGATTGTTTTAATTGTCGGTAGCAGGTGGGGCAAGAATTGTAATACCAGCCTTGATTTGTCGAGATTCCTGTTATTGTAGCTCGTATTGTGAATCGTGTGGACTGTATATGTAAGAGAATAATAATTAGTTGAAATTTTAAAATAAAAGAAAAAGAAAAAAAGAAAAAATTTAATAATACTAAACAGTTGATTTCAGGATCTAATGTTTGTAATTCAATTATTGTTTTCCTGTTTTCCATTCTCTGTTCTTCAATAGATTGGATTGGTGTTTTCGGTGCTGGTAGTAATTCTATTTCTTGGCTTTGCTGAGAGAATCTATGTATATATAATAAATTGATGATATAAAAAATAATAAAATATTTAAGTTTGTGTTATAAATAATATATATATATATAGATATATTCTATAGTAATAATTTTACGTTGTTTTCAATGTAGCAGTTTCAGGAATATCTGGATTGATGTAAAAAATTATTGCAGAAGTGCTAGAAACATATGGATTGACTAAGATATTAACATAAGTATTAATAATATAATGATAAATATTTTATGTTAATATGTTTAATAATTATAATAAAGTGATGTGAAATATACCTAGATATTGTTTGACCAACATTGCGGCAAAAACTGCTACAAGGGGAGCTTGAAGTGATTTGATAACATTTTCTTCAAATTTGTCTGTCTTTTGTCCCCATAAGGTAACCTGAAGCTGTTCATTTCTATTGGAAAAGTAAAAAAAATGTTCAAACATTTAGAAATAAATATTTAAAATGATGCTGATACGTTTTCTTTTTATTTTTTTAGGAAATTTTTTTATCGAAAGTAAAATAAAATGTGTGAAAAATTTATGTACCTTATATTTTGTATCATAATTGTTTGGCGTGTTGTTGGTCTGCTGTTTATATTTATATGTTCCAGTGCTTGGATACTTGTTATAACTCCAATAACATCTAATGTGAAATAAAAAGTAAAATAGAATTAAAAATAAAATATGGTATTGTATTCACAATAATGTTGTATATTACCTGTTAAAAGTTCAGTAGTATGAACTCTTTGTTGTAGCTGATCAAAATCAGTGAAGTAAAATTTATGGAATGGAATTGGTGATGCTTCGTCTACAACAGGAATGAAAGATGTTGCACGTGCAAATTGAATCATTGCATTGTGTGGAACTTTATATGTTGGTTTATTTGCATCATTGCATTGTGTGGAACTTTATATGTTGGTTTATTTGCAGTAACATAAAAGTTGTTAATGATGTACATGTTGCCTTGCCGGATTTTTTGAGAATGATGTCTATAACGTTATTTGGCATTACATCTTAATGAACAAATTAATTTTTTTATACAAACGTATTTGGCATTACATCTTAATGAACAAAATATTTTTTTTATACAAATGTATAATAATATACAATTGCCGCATATTTATAAATGTAAGAATAAATTATTTATAAATATGAACAATAAACTAAATAAATGAAATATATAAAATTGTAAAAATAATATGCGAATACAAAAGTAAATTCATACATATAATTATTTTCTTCTTCAGAGATGCTGCAACAATATGATAGTATTTTGTAATGTAATATAAATACAGACTTAATAAAGTAGGAAAATTTATTAGACATAAGTCATAAAATATTAAAAAACAATAATATATTTTAAAACAAAATATTACATAAAAAATTATTTTTAAAAATTGTATAAAATAACTATAGCTCAGGTGTAACTTTTTTTCAGCATTATGTGACAAATATAATAGAATTTAATATATAATGCTAATATGTAGCTATCCATGCAAGTGTTTTTAGATGGGAAAAAAACACTTGCGGCAACTGCATAAAATCATAAAATATATTAAAACATTATATATGTCACATAAATCAAGAACGACAAAAGGAAGAAAATATAAAAGATTTAACTGCAACAAAGGCTTTGATTGTCTAAAAACTACCAGGTGATACTATAGAGAAAGAAAAAACATTATATAAAATAGTACAAAAATAAATGAAAAAGATTAATTTTCAGAAAAATAATAGTAAAGCTTGAAAAAATATGTACAAACGAATATAACAAATATATGGAAAAAAAACGTTATGAAAAAAGTGTTCTAAAATCAGTGAATATACACTTGACAGATTGAAAGAAAAAATTATTGTTCATAACACTGTACAGTGAACAGTACCGCCGAAGAGTTTGCTTTATGTTATTTAAAATAATAGTGGTAAGTAGATCATAAAATTATGAGCAGTTTTGTAAGATTAAAATACCAATGGTATTAGAATAAGTCTAAGTAAAGAAAAACATTGGAAAGAAAAAGCAAACTGTATTAGTAAACAAAATTTAGGGAAAAAGTTGATTCAAAATAAGGATAATATATTCACAGCAATTTTTGGACAATCTATGTGATGAAAGAGGATATATGAACATTTTATGACATCATCATCGCTACAGTTCAAAAAATATTAGAGTAAAATATGTAAATCAATGAAAAATATAAAATTTATTTGTAGCTAAAATCAAATAATGTGTATGTATATGCAAACTTCAGATTTAAAAACAATGTATAAAAAATTAAATGGTTACAATACGTAAAAGGAAATATATATATATATATGTATATATCTAAATAAGTATATCAAATAGTTAGTGACAACATAAAACTTGTTTAACAAAAAATGGTTAAGAATAAAAAAGATTAACAATGAGCAATACATGATAGTAACAATTGTTAAAAATCTATTAAAGTATAGTATGAACAAATACTCTTGGATCAAAAAAGTACATATTACTATCAGCATATTCTACCTATATATAAAAGAACAGCAGCAGATGGTACATAAATGAGGGTAAAAAATATTAAAAATACCTGGAGTGCTGCCCAATAAATGCTGAATATATATTAAAAAGAGATGCACAAATAGCAATAGAAAGCAGCAAAGCACTGTTAATGGGGCACACTACTAAAGGATCGAGAGGGCAAGTATATTTGATTTTCAATGTCCAGCACCGATTCTACTACGAATAAGCAAAATACAACATAAAAACATTATTATATATTAAATATTTAACATGAGAAAGATGTTTTATAAAAAATTGAAATATAAATAGTCTATACAATATACCTAGCTTAATAAATACATGATATACACGTTTTCCATCAACTTATAGAACAAATTCTCCTATGACATTGTCGAATTCAGTAAAGACGGAAAAAAGACACTCATTTTAATTAACATATGTAAAGGGAAAAATAATTAGAAGCGAGATTAAGTAAAACACAACTTATGCAAAACATATAAACGTATAGAATAGTAACTCCGAAGAGTCTCCTTAGAATACAAAAGTTGAAAGATAAAGCTATAAAACGAAAATAAAGTAGGCAGCAGTAAAAACAACCAACTCACTATTAATAAAACAATTTTTTCTTTGACATTCTTCAAATCAATGTAAAAGAATCTATTTAAACTCTTATAGATAAACATATAGAACGAAAATAAATTAGGCAGCAGTAAAAAAACCAACTCACTATTAATACAACAATTTCTTCTTTGACATTCTTCAATTCACTGTAAAAGAATCTATATAAACTCTTATATGTAAAAAATATTGCAGTGAGTATTTAATTTTAGTGTCAAGAGAACATAAATAAAATATAAAAATATTTATTAGTTAGTTGAGTCAGGTATTTATCTTCTAATCTTACCTATATATATATATATCATATGGAACTAAAACAGAACCTAACAACGTTATTGGCTACCATTTAAGTTATTATAGAATTTATGGAAAATAACCATAATAACTCGGGCAACAGCAAAAACAGCCAAGTCTCTATAAATAGTCATATGATACATGCTCATAACCAACATATAGTAAAATACTTTAAAAAATATACTCTTAAAAACAGAAGAAAATTAGAAATGAAAAAGATATATTACCTTTTACAAAGAAGTACGCCGAGTAAAGTAGATATAAGAGAAGACCAAATATTGGGAATGAAAGAGAAACGGATTATCGAACAGATTGTAAAAAAAGTCTAAGGAGACTCTTCAGAGTTACTGTTATAAGATAACAGATGAGGCTAGAAGGGATAAAATATAGGTAAAGAAATAACATAAAACGAACACACATATATATAGACATGAGGTAACTGAAATCTTGATAGAAGACTGAAACCAAAACATACGAAAAAATGTAAACGAAAGTAATGATTATACTATGGCAAGTGTCATTAAGCATGGACCGCACCGCAAAATGCAACCAGTAAAAAACTAACAGTAAAATATTAGATTTGTATTAAACAGAAGTGAAAGAGATAAAGTATACGTGTCATGATATAACAGTAAAGAACCTTGTGCAATTTCGTATATAAACACCTGCAAAAAAATATCAATTAGAATAATAGGTATATTACGACAGATGTCATCAAGTATGAGTTTCACTGCAAAATAAAACCAATTCTAAATAAATCCAAAATGATAGCAAAATATTAAAGAGAAAAAATAAAATATATACAGATAATAAATAATAATACGAAAAAGACAATTAAAAAAATAACGAAAGAATGAAACAATTAAGCGACAAAGGAAATAAATGAAGCAACAGATTTGAAGAAAAAAAAAATCCAGATAAAATAAAAAAATATATAGAAGAAACAGTAAAAAAATACATACAAAAAAATACCAAAATAACTAAAGAAAAAATTAAAGCAGCAAAATCATAACAAAAATACCAAAAACTAATAAAAAAAAGAAACAGATCGAAAAAAAAATGAAAAAGGGAAAAATTTCTAACGGACAAAAGAAAGACAAAATCAGATCTGTATCTAAATAGGTAGAACAAAAATCAAATGAGCAAAACTGTAAACAAAATACACCGAAAAGGGAAAATAATATCAACAATCAGAAAATCAGATCGGAAAAAAAATGAAAAAGGAAAAATTTTCTAACAAACAAAAAAGATAGAGAAACAGATCTCGGCAAAAAATACAAAAACATATCTCGGCAAAAAAATTCCCAAAATCAAAAAAAATTACAAAGAATAAACATTAACATATATCATATCGTTAAAAAACACAGAAGATAAAATTTCTTAACGGACAAAATAGAGACAAAATCGAAAGGAAAATGGAAGAATCAGAGAAGAAATGCATAGGACAAATATCAAATCACGCAAAAACGAAGAAAGGAAAAAAGGCAGAGAGCAAAAACTTGCAGAGGAAAATGAATAAAAGTTTTAAAAATAAATCATATCGGAAAAAAAAATGAAGAAGGAAAAAATTTCTAACAAACAAAAAAGATACAGAAACAGATCTCGGCAAAAAATTCCCAAAATAAAAAAAATTACAAAGAATAAACATTAACATATATCATATCATTAAAAAAATGCAGAAGATAAACTTTCTTAACGGACAAAATAGAGACAAAATCGAAAGGAAAATGGAAGAATCGGAGAAGAAATGCAAAGAACAAATATCAGATCGCGCAAAAACGAAGAAAGAAAAAAAAAGGCAGAGAGCAAAAACTTGCAGAGGAAAATGAATAAAAGTTATAGATGCAACCATGATGAAGTTCTAGCACATTTTGTAATTAAAAGTCATGTAAAAAAAAAACCCCGCAAGAAATAGATGAAAACGACATCAGGCAGGAACTTGACGTAAACAAACAATAAAGGAAAAAACCGTAAATACACATTTAAAAGGTTAAAAACGGAAGTTCACTGTTCATAACACTGTACAGTGAACAGTAACTCCGAAGAGTCTCCTTAGAATATTTAGAATTGGTGAGGCCTGTTTGGTTGAGAGATTCAAAGATTTAAATCAGGGGATTCCGGTTAAATCAGTGTTTGGAAGTTCAAAGTAGGTTTCTGATTGAGATCATTTTGGGGCTCTGATTGAGATCATTTTAGAATCAGGCCCCCCCCTGATTTTACCATTGAAATCCAAAGTGCACAGTAAAAACACTGTGCGGAGTAATGCACCATACCCACTTTTCTGAAATCGCATTTCTTCTCGTGCCTAGGCAGAGAATCTGCAGGCCTCTTCTCTCCCGTGCTCAGCCTTTTTCTGAGGACGTTCTTCCTCTTCTTCCGCTCTCTTCTCGTCGTCTGATCAGATCTACAAGTGCCAAATCGGTCGGCGTTGATGAGAAGTGGCCGGAGTAAAGGGGTTTTCGTCAAAAATCAGAGAAAACTCCATATTCGGTATTGTTTTCACCGATTCTACGGAAGGCAGTTCATTTCTTGCTCTCACCGGAGATCCTACAGAAGGTGTTTGCGGAGTCGGAAAGAACCATCCTCTGCGCTTGGAGTGCTGCCTGCGTTGTCCTTTCTCTCGTCATCGGACTCGAACTCTGTAACGGTATGCCCTCTTGACTTCTGCAATTTTCCGTTTTACCGTTCGAATGGGTTTTTGTGATGGTTTCTGGAGACAACCCTCGTGTTTATTTGGTTGTGATTTGTTACTTTGATTTGTGGAGACGGGATAGTGTTTGGTTTGATTGTGACTTCGGTTTCTGGAGATAGTGACTGTGATTTACGCTTCAATTTTTTAGTAAAGTTTGTTCTTCAATTTGTCAGAATTTTTTTGTGCTTGACTATGTGAAATTTGATAAATCCTTCTTAACTATGTTGGCGGCAAACTGGAATGCTTGAAATGCTTGGGTTCTGCTTCGAATGCTTGAGTATGTGAAATAGTTGGGATAATTTCCGTTGGGTTTAAGGAGATAGTGTTAGACTTGGCATATAATATCTTGTGAATGGAATGCTTGAAATGCATTGGAATTTGGCTGTTGCTTGGTTTTACACGTTTGATTACAACTTCCAATTCATGTACGTTTGATGAACTTGGAATTTCGGTGTACTAGTCTTCCAAGTTCCAATCAGCGTTATAGCTGATCATGTAGTTATATATATATATATACATATATGTAGACGTTGTTGCATATAGAGCTCCTTTTGAACCCGGTTTGTGATTTATAATACACAGACAACATCTAGGCCTTCTTCACCAGCCCTATGTCAATTCTCTAAGGCCAGAATTTCTAACCTCCACAGCCAGAAGGTCGTCTTTACATAAAAAGAAAAAAAAATCAGGTAGTTAATTTCAAGGGTAGTCATTCCATAAAATTCCTAGGCGCATAACATGGTTAAGTTGTCAGGGAAATGCAATGTGTGGGTTCCCATGTAAGTTCTCAAGTAAGTTCATTGGATGGCTTTTCCGAGCATTTTTCTTATTATCTATATATGATTTGCCTACTGTTTCCCCCATTTGTTGATGATACTGTGAGTCATATATTTGACCAAAATTATTATTTGAGCAGCCCCAGAAAAAATACCTTTTTTGAAAGTCGTATCCTTTGTTTTGGCATGTGTTGTCCTGCTCTTGGTAATGATATGCATGTGTAGATGCCCCTGAGTGGCAAAAGCACCACGTCGCCTTGATTGCCCTTGCCCAAATTGTAGAGGGTTGCTCAAAGATATCAAAGGGCTTCTATTGTTAATAACTGACTAGATTCATTTTGTACTACAGAACATGGTTATAATCATTATGCATTTTTGGTGATTTGTACTATTTTTGAATGGTTATCAATTGCTAATAGCTATACGTGTTGTGAATGTACTAGATAATGAATGAAGAAATTCGTCTTTCCTTAGAAATTTATTGGCGTGCTTCAGTATTTTAAGCTTGGCAGACATAGCTACCCATTTTACA